>NW_017159898.1:1519090-1543223 GCF_001652005.2 Ceratina calcarata
TTGAAATTCACGAATTTGGCTACGTCGACCAGTCTTGGTCAGTTAGGTCAACTCTTCTGTACACGTCTTGAATAGTGCAAACAGTCTTGGATTTCCACGGTCCTCGCGAGTGAAATTCTCTGTTTCTCAAAACAAGATCAAGTAATATCTGTCCGTTTACCTTATGGTCATGTGACATAATCCAATGTGCGCCAATATATATTTATGAACAAACAAACCAATCTTGCATAAGAGAAACAAGGAAGGAAACAACGAATGAGGAATAAAAGGAAAGATTGCACAATTAAGGAACGTGGAAAGGGAAGGTCAGAGTGTATTGTCGAATCCAGGAAAGCGTACGATCTAGTTCTAGGCCACGAAGAGCCTTGTGACACTAGCCTAATAAGCTATGGGTCCAAGTGACAAGCGATCGATGATGAATCCGTACAAATCATTCACGAGTACCTATCGCATTAAAGTTCGGTGCTAGGTCAACACGCATAGAGCAGTAGAAGCGTATCCGCTTTGCTCGTTCGTTCAAATCCATTTCGTCGTTGCGTCTAAACTTCCGCGAGAAACGTCGCGTCGCGAGTTCCCCGATCTCTGTCATCGCGACTCGCCACGGTGAAATTAATTAATTGTCACCACATGCTCCTGATACGGTGCCACCGTAATTTCGAAATTTGGTTGTTGTGAGGATTTACGGTGAGCGAATCGATCTTTACGTTGATTCGTAGAATGAAATTTGCAACGTTAGGCCACGTATTGCATTATTGCTGTCTTCGTCTAATATACATATAATACAGTGTGTTCATTGATTTTATTACAGATAACATGAATCTAGAGGAGTATCGCATACATGGTAAGTAACAGAATTTTGTTCTATAAACATGTGCAAAATCATTCTGTCGGTGAACTAAATTTCACTTCAATGAAAAAAATTATGGAAACAGGAAATGGAATTTTTAAAAGAGAAAATATTTTTTTAAGACACCTAAAACGTACATGAATTATTTATAAATATTGATGCTCCATTGAATACCCCTGCGGAATGTAAAATACTTACAATGTACATTATGTACCATCAACCAGATTCCTAGGCATTAAAATGTACCAATAAAGAGGAATCACTGCGCGGGGGGAGTAAGTCTATGGGAATTTTATGGATTCGATACTGCTTCCAATACGGGCCAACGCTAAATTCCGTCTTTACAATCTAAGTCTCCGGATCGTAGGCAAAGCATCTGAACGAGATTTCCCTTTTCCTTAAATCCAATTTTGTAAGGAAAATCAGTTTCTCTGTTTATCCCGTGTTCTACAAGTCAATAAATTTAGAAGCATATATCACGGTTCTAAATCTGACAAACAATTTTTATCGATCTTCGATGTGTGAAAAGGTTGCACGTCGAACAAACGGTTTAACGCTTATAAACAATCGTTCGGTTTCTATTTGCGCTTGACCTCTCTCTTTTACAAATCGTCGGATGGCACGAATCGAATTCATTGCAGGATACAACGTGCATCGACGAAATGAATTGGGAGAGAAACAAAGGCTTTATTTAGAGAAACGATTGCGTCCACGAAAGTATTTTCTCAATATCTCTTAGCATCTTTTAAATAGAAAGACGCAAACATAATTGTTCTAAAGTTCTCGAATTGAACGTTGATTTTCTAGGAGTACTATAGAATTTGATAATGATTATCTTTTTATGCTTCTATTTAATGAGGCGATTACAGTTACGTTTAGGACATAAATTCTATTTATATTATAATGTAAATGCGAACTTCATATTGCGATTCGAAACCGTTAGGAAAAGATATGGTGGATTACATCGCCGATTATTTGGCGAACATCCGATCTCGGCGCGTTTACCCGGCGGTTTCACCAGGTTACCTAAGAAATGTTCTTCCGACCTCGGCACCAGTAGACGGCGAATCCTGGGACGACATATTCGCGGACATCGAAAAATGCATCATGCCAGGCGTAACGCATTGGCAGAGTCCACACATGCACGCCTATTTTCCAGCTTTGAATTCACCTGCTAGCTTGTTGGCTGACATGCTGGCCGACGCAATCAATTGTCTTGGATTTACTTGGGTAAGAACAATAATGTGAATATTGTGCTCATCTACGTACATAGAAATGATTCAATCCATTCTCGTGTTCAACGTTAGTATTGTATTTATTCTTTAAAAAATATCCATACTGTGGATAAAGTAATGGGGAAAGGAAATCGAAATATGAAGTACGAATTATGCGCGTTTACTATTATCTGAATTTTCCTTGACGAATTGGATTGAAAGCTACTTTATAAACTAAGTTCAGAAGTTATACCATTCGACTTCGGCGTTTCGTATAGTACAATTAATATATGTGCCTGTTGTCAGCGTTTAGTAAAAGCGGAAGTCTTTCATTAGAAGTTACGGAAACTTGAGAACGTTGTCTGTACTCCATACTCTATAATTGCAAATATCTATAATTACAAATCTCAAATTTTTATTTTTCAACATAAAAATTGCATTTAAAAATTTACAATTTGCTTTATAAACCAAAGCTGCAAAATCATTGAATTTCTCTTCAATTTCTTCAACAGAGAGAGAAAATTTTCTATTCGTATTTGTTTAAAAGGCTTCGAGTCCTGCGTGTACGGAACTAGAGACCATCGTAATGAATTGGCTCGGCAAAATGATCGGCTTGCCAGAAGAATTCTTGCACCGCCCTGGTGGATCCGGAGGTGGTGGCGTGATACAAACAACCGCATCAGAAGCTACCCTCGTTTGCTTACTCGCAGCGAGAACCCGAGCCATTAGAGATGTACAGCAAAATGAGCCAGACCGTTTACCCGCTGAGATTAATTCGCGTCTTGTTGCTTACTGTTCCGACCAAGTTCGTATTTTTCTTTTAAATTGTCTCTTGAAACGATCTCATTCTCCTCAGAGTTACTTAAGAATTCTCATCGCTATTCTTTCTCCTTTTGCATATTAATTTCTATGACCCAAATGATTAATTTTTTATATTCTTATATATTACTTATTTCTTTATAATCTATTCCAAAGAATTTCTTAAAATATTCTTTTTAGTTTTGGAGCGATATGTAAGGATTTTCATTGTTCATTTCCTATAAATTCATTCTTATAAATTCGCCCATGTTTCATAGGCTCACTCGAGTGTAGAAAAGGCTGGATTGATAGGCTTGGTTCGGATGAGATATATCGAAGCCGATGATGAACTTAGTATGAGAGGAGATGGGCTGTTAGAAGCGATAACGCAAGACCGAGCTGACGGTTTACTTCCGTTTTTTGTGAGTATTGTTTTTCATACGTCTTCAAATATGTTTCATAAAGATATTTATGACTCGAAATAAAACTAAATATCGTTACTTTATCGAAAATAAATCATACCTCATTTGCCGTAATTATAATTTGTTATAACATTTATTTTATTTGTTATTTTCTTCTAACATGTCAGAGATATTAAAAACAATATCGCAGTTCTAAGCTTATTAACGAAAATAGTAATTTCACAGAATAATATGATCGATTTTTCAATTAGCTTAGAGTAGGAAGTAGTGCGAGTAGAATATAGGGCAGACATAGCGTTGCAAGGCGGATTGTCTTTTCGCTAGTTGGTCCCTATGGGCATCGACTAACAACATCCCATTTTTCAAGATAATAAATCTGAATTACGAAAAACTTTCATTGGCAAGGATTGAAAATACGTGATAAGTTTGATTGACAAATAAATTCCGAACGCTACTAATAAAAAGTATCTACTTGTTTCGTGAACTAATTTAAGAATGAAAAATAAAAGACTATTTTTAATACGAAGGTCTGCGCCACTTTGGGTACGACGGGTGCATGTTCATTTGACAATCTCAAAGAAGTTGGACAAGTGTGTAAGTAAAATAAGAATGAACAAAAGGAATAATGTTCACGTTTTCACACTTCTTTCATATTTGTAAACACGACTTATCGCAGTTTAATTTGTTCAACTTGACAGCTAATTTTTTTTATGTAACCGATAGGTGAACAAAATGGACTTTGGTTACATGTGGATGCCGCCTACGCTGGAAGTGCATTCGTCTGTCCTGAATTCCGTGGTTGGCTTCAAGGAATAGAATATGCCGATTCGATTGCATTTAATCCTAGCAAATGGCTGATGGTGCATTTCGACTGTACAGCCATGTGGTAATTTATATACAAAAATATATTAATTTTATTTCAATAATTCAAATTCTTGCATATTTTTTATATTAAGAGAACGCAAAATAGAAAAATAAAATTTGTATATTACAAATCGCTGTAGATCCGATAAAATCACAAACACGGGACATTATTATCTCTCGTCCTCTGTCTCTCATGACTTATAGGTTGAACTGAGCGGATGCAGAATCGGTTTTTTCATTCTTCCTGCAATTTCCGTCAAGCCGCCGTTCGGCTGACCTGCAATCCTTAAGATTGATATTTGACGGCTTATTAAAGCCGAAAGCAGAATCTATTACGTTTTAAATAAATTGTTCATCAGAGGATATTAAACATTCTTATTTAGAAAATAGTTCCAGTTGAAATAAGCTTCTCAAATAATGAACTAAAATCATTTGGAAAAGACATAATTGAATTCCTATCAAATTAAATATTCGTACCGCGAACCGTTCGACTAAATTACGATATAACGTGAAAATTCTTTAGAGTCAGTCAAATGAACGAAATGAAATTGCAAGGAAATATGTGCACAATTCATGCAAGAAATGAAATATTAAACAACGAGAATTAAAAATACTTTTCTTATTGTTCCAGGGTGAAAAGTAGCCAAGCACTGCACAGAACTTTCAATGTAGATCCATTGTACCTGAAGCATGAGAACTCAGGTAACGTAGAAACAAAATATCTCTACATTCAAATATTAAAATATCGTGTTCACTTGAGGACGATGTTTGATTAAATAAGGTATATTCTTTATTTTCAGGACTTGCTATTGATTACATGGTAAATAATCAATAAACCGACGTAAAAATATTTCAGAATAAAGATACTTACACTTATTTATGATTTTAGCACTGGCAAATTCCGTTGTCAAAGAGATTTAGAGCGCTGAAACTGTGGTTCGTCATTAGAAATTACGGAATCACCGGCCTTCAAAAGCATATTCGCGAGGTTTCTATTATGTCATACTTTACATATGTTAGATAATATATTTCAAGCTGATGTAAATCTATCACAGCGTTTCGTAATGCAAACTTTTGAACAAATCTATAAATAATCAATTATTATTATAAACAATTAATATGACTTCAAAACGACTATTAGTAATGTCTTCTTTTTTTAAGAGCATCTTCGATATGATGTAAGATTTTTTTTACTCTTATATAATTATTTAAATGCGAATTTCAGGGTGTTAGACTGGCACAAAAATTCGAGGCGTTAGTTTTAGCTGACGCGCGCTTTGAGATTCCTGCGACAAGACACTTAGGGCTCGTCGTGTTTCGTCTTCGCGGAGACAACAGTTTAACAGAGCGATTGTTGAAAAAGATGAACTCGAGGGGTCGCGTGCATTGTGTACCAGCCGCTTTGCACGGGAAATACGTGATTAGATTTACCGTTACATCGACTAAGTAAGTTGATCAGGAAATCATTCGAATTTCTTTTTAATATGAAAATGATTTAAAAGATGGTGTTCGACAAAATAATTCTCGCATTAAATTCTGCGTATTTTGACTAAAATTTTAGCACGACTAACGAAGACATTCTAAGAGATTGGGCCGAGATAAGAAACACTGCTAATGAAATTTTGGGAGACACTTCAGCTTCGCCTGTACGAGCAAAAGTTCCACTCGCAGGTAACGCAGATTCTAACGGTAGATCGACTGACTTGATACAATCAATATCATGCAATTTTTAATATACAAGGTAAACATTGTGCATGTGGAAAATCATATACTGTGTTAATACTTACAAATCGTAAACCCGTTTTTCACTGATGATTCTGTTTCAGATTCTCTAGATAAACGGGGTTTTATGTTTCCTTTTTTTCTACCTCTGCATCAAAAAGCAATGTCGACATTTTATATAAAGAAAAATTTTTATTTGTCGATTAACAAATAATTAGAACTTAGACTTATTAATTACTATGACCGGAGCTACGCAACAATAGATTGAGTGTATAAGAGCATGCTTTGACACGTCCACGGATGGACGAGACATCGGATAATAAGAAATTTCAATGCTTACGAAATTTTAAGTGAAACTGTTCTGTTTGAGATTTTAGGTTCATTAAGTGACCGCATACGCCAGACGATGTCCCTCTTGTCTATAATATGCATATAGAGCAGTAACATATCCAATTCTATAAATCTACTTTTATGTTGAACTTATTGTTCCTGATCGTGGTTCTTATACATATGTAGATTATATGAAGTGCGAATACTCGTGTAGCTCTGGCCTAGAACTTCGTAGAAGAAATAGTACTATAAACATAAGTAATATAAAATTATTATAAAGATCAAAAATGTTAGTAAGACGCACATACATAATAACGACTGTCAAAATCCACAAATTATGTAACTGTGAACGAACAAATTATGAATATTTAAAACGTTCTGTCTTCGAATCTGCTATTGCATATTGCACAAGTGGAAGACAAATGCGCTTTATATTATTACTCAGCTAGCTACTCAAAACTATACGCATTATATAATTTGTATTAATCAATAATAAGCAATTTGTGTTTAATTTTCTTGTTTTGCTTTGTTTTTCCTTTTTTTTTTATCAAAACGCATGTCTATAATTTTTGGAACACAGAAAGCTCAGGTAAGACGAGTTTCCAGCTACTTTTGATTTTATATTTCGTATTTTTACATTAATTTCTTAGAATATAATATTTTTTATCAGCATGTGATTGTTTATACGTTTAAGAATATTGACAGAAGAACGGAAACAGTAAACAGGTTTTCACTTTCTAGATACTCGAGAGAAGAACGAAAACTTTGGTTCGAGCTTGTTATTGGCAAATTCTCCGATGTCACCGAAAATTGTAAACGGCAGCTTCGCTGCGATATACGACACGGCAGATATTTTCGAGGGATGTGCAAAAGCTTTTGGTCAGTTGCGACTTGAAGCTCGGGATAGCCCAGGTAAATAAAAAATGGAAAACTTTTAGATTGAACTGCCTGATATTCGCAGATTGATCATGTTCCATTGATGATTGTATGAACGTTTGTCATTTAACGAAACTACTTAGGCGAAAGCATAACAAACCGTAAAAAGTGATTGTTATTCGATTAAAATAGCTTTATCGCGAACCCATACTCAACATAATTTTTTGTGGTGTATTAGATTGCTTAAATTATTTTATTTGATTTTTAATACTCGGTTCATTTTGCAAATGCAATGTTTCTTATTATATGACTTGTTCGTTAGCAAAATGCTGTTCATTGTTCTTAGTGATCTGTGATTTGATTTTAAGCGATGCGACGTCGAATTCGAGGAATATTAATGTCAGGAAAGCAATTTTCATTGGATTCACGTATGGATCTCGTACAGGTGAATGAAAAATAATACTTTATAGGAACTTTATATTTGTATTATAGTAAAATCATTATACATATACATAAATCGTGTATTTAGGGATACGTTTGTTGCCGTCCAACCATAGAAATGACTTCGGAATTGCCGCTGCAAGAAGATGATGATCAAGGAAACAATGAAGTAGAAAGTGACGCTAATCCATCTAATAACGGTAAGTAATATTAACTAATTTTAACAACTAATAATCGATATTAAATAATATTTATCGTATCTTATAATATCAGATAATTCTGGCGAGTGTTCAAAGGCCCAACAAGAAACGCAACATTTTGGAAAATCATTGACAAGGCAAACATCTAAGAGCCGATCTAATTACACTGTAAATGGTTCGGTAAAAGTTGGTCCTCAAGATTGTGCGAATACTTTGATGACCATTGCGCCGACAGAAGGTAATCTACCAAGAAGCGAAACAATAGCTTCGTTTGGTCATCGTCCATACTCTGGCGATTTGTCAACGATGCACGGTCAATGCGAGAATCCTGATAAGGAGAAGGAGGGCGCATCATTCTGCAGGAAATGCGATCACTGTATGAAGAAATAATAAATTTAATGATATAGTTAGCCAAATAAATGTAATCGTTGACGCGTCAGTTCTCGACTGAGTGTACTCCTTTATGTCTTTGATGGATTCTATGTTATTTAAATTCAAGCATGGCGCCCAGTGACAAATTATTAAAAATAATGTAATCAACTGCGATTATAAATCTGAATTTACTGTCCGAATCACTTTATATTTACTCTCCACTTCTGATCCCTTATATTCCTCAAAACAATGTAGAAAAATATACATTCTCATACGACATTCAATTCAATAACGTATTTTCATTGCGAGTTATGAACAAGACATGACAATGAATCTGACCAATCTAGGCCATGATTATTTTTACTCCCAGTAATTTGTGAAAAAGAAATACATTCATGCCTATTATGATAGTAGTGACTAGTTCTAGAATGGCTAGGGTAAACAAAATCTCGCACGGATATGGAGTTTAGCACCTTAACAATTCTTCTTTCGTTAATTTGATTAAAGAAAATATCGCTTCGACATAACACAATTTTTTCGGAATAATATAAATAGAAAGGAGAAACATACACATACATTCATGTGATATGTACCTATATTTGCATTGAAGTATCTTATAATATCAGATAATTCTGGCGAGTGTTCAAAGGCCCAACAAGAAACGCAACATTTTGGAAAATCATTGACAAGGCAAACATCTAAGAGCCGATCTAATTACACTGTAAATGGTTCGGTAAAAGTTGGTCCTCAAGATTGTGCGAATACTTTGATGACCATTGCGCCGACAGAAGGTAATCTACCAAGAAGCGAAACAATAGCTTCGTTTGGTCATCGTCCATACTCTGGCGATTTGTCAACGATGCACGGTCAATGCGAGAATCCTGATAAGGAGAAGGAGGGCGCATCATTCTGCAGGAAATGCGATCACTGTATGAAGAAATAATAAATTTAATGATATAGTTAGCCAAATAAATGTAATCGTTGACGCGTCAGTTCTCGACTGAGTGTACTCCTTTATGTCTTTGATGGATTCTATGTTATTTAAATTCAAGCATGGCGCCCAGTGACAAATTATTAAAAATAATGTAATCAACTGCGATTATAAATCTGAATTTACTGTCCGAATCACTTTATATTTACTCTCCACTTCTGATCCCTTATATTCCTCAAAACAATGTAGAAAAATATACATTCTCATACGACATTCAATTCAATAACGTATTTTCATTGCGAGTTATGAACAAGACATGACAATGAATCTGACCAATCTAGGCCATGATTATTTTTACTCCCAGTAATTTGTGAAAAAGAAATACATTCATGCCTATTATGATAGTAGTGACTAGTTCTAGAATGGCTAGGGTAAACAAAATCTCGCACGGATATGGAGTTTAGCACCTTAACAATTCTTCTTTCGTTAATTTGATTAAAGAAAATATCGCTTCGACATAACACAATTTTTTCGGAATAATATAAATAGAAAGGAGAAACATACACATACATTCATGTGATATGTACCTATATTTGCATTGAATAATATATGAACAGACGTGTCACTCTTTTTCATCTAATAGTCTATTTAATAATTTCGCGTTAACAATTGCAACGGTATAACATCCTCGTGTTCTCTCGATCCGATACGCCATTTTTAATCGTATTAACAATTATTAAATTATAATATGCCCTTACAACCGTCTATCACCGCTTCGCTTCTCTCTAATTCTGAACACTTTCGTCCTATTACATTTATAACATCCATATATTTTTCTCTTTAACATTTCTAACTACATTCGTGATGATTTATAACATATCATTTTCAAGTAACCCCTTTAGGATTTCACCCATTCGCGAAGGGTAGTATGTATATTACGTAATCATATACGATATGAGAGATCGTTGAAAATATTTATGTTACATACATCTTCCTCCGATATTCTGTGTTTCGATTTGATGAAGAATCTAATTTTGCACGTGTTCAATTTTACAATAACAAATTACCCATGTTATTTGTACCAAAATATGCATTTCTTCACACACCGTACTTGATATTAGCGTAACGCTTTCAGACCTGATCTTTTATAATAGCTAAGCACTGCTTAACGCTATTCTACACATGTATTAATCTGATATCACTAATGTACTATAATACATTTAGTAGGAAATTAATATATGTATTCTAAGATAACTTAGTAGAAACTTTACCCTATACTTCTTATTAAAACGCTCCCCATTAAACAGAGCTTAACTATTCAAAATTAATTTCCAATCATTCTTATCCGTTACTGTATTTACTCCGTTGAGGCAACGATACGTGCATCATTCTACTTTCTCCTTTACGAGTTTGACTCTCCTTTTTGTGAAAAGGCTGCGATAGTGCAAAACAATAATTTTACGTATAAAACTATATAAAACATTTTGTCGAATTGAAGATCCTTTGCCGCGTTTATCGTGGTGAGAGAGAAGTTAGAGCTTAAATTCTCAAACAAGGAAATCAGAGATAAATTGTTAATTGCTTATGTCTGTATTTAGTATTTAGTAATTACTTTCTAATAAATTAATCTCCATTTAATTGAGCATAAAGGGTTAAATTAGCACAGAATTATTAAGCAGAATAAAAAGCACCGGATAAATTTCAACAAAATTTTGTGAATCCGACGATCGCTTCTTTCTTTTGTATACATTGTCAGTTAAAATTATAAGAACACCCTTTAAATTAATGTGAAATGTAATATGTTAAGGCAACCGTTTGGAGCAAACTGGGGACAACAATATTACGTGCTAAAGTATAATTTAAAATACTACTTTGCTAACAGAACATCGCCTCATGCCATCGAATATATTCTAATACATAATTATCTTGAAATCAATGAAACTGACATCAACGTAGAGCCAAGTGAATAGAAAAATCAACGAATCTCGGGGCAACGATCATACAAATCGATAGACACTGACACGAGACAGAGGGGAATTCTTGACACTTGCATCTTAAATCGTAAAATGTAATCGCCATACACCATTCAGTTATGCCCAATGTTCGTTAACATCGAAATAAAAAATGTAGAACATATCGATACGTAAGTTGACATCTCGGCGCATGTAAACATCAATTTGTAACAGACAGAGTGTACATCAATAGTAATTTCCTCGTAAATTATGCAAGCACATTGGATATGAGCTTTTGTGTAAATAGGCGGACGAAAGAGTATCGATCTCGTGTTTCTCATCCCTCTTTCCAAATCGACTCTGCTCGAGATGGATAAATCTGGTCCTTCAAACGTACTACTTAAGAATTTGGTCTTAGCAAAATCACCGCAATTGCTTCGCACGCATATATTCGTATTGCTGCTATGTGGATTCTTTCCAGCTGCGAGGCAAAACTTAAAAATGTAGATTCATTTGTTACATGCTAATACAGTGTTGTCATTGCACCATCGTTGCTCTGTCTGCTAAGATCTTCGTGTTTTCGAATAAAAATTCTTCGCAGTTGGGCAATGACAAACTGGAAATAAAATAAAGTGGTCAGATGAATAGAAGACGCGCGAGAAAAGTAGCCTCGCAGCCGCGCGTGCAACAATGAACAAATGACGCGACACGAGCCGCATGGCTTGCCAGAGAAACACCGGTTAGCTCGCTTTTAATTGCAACCACCGACGCTTGTTTGGCAAGAGACTCCACAGCGGAAGCCTTTCTGTGAGGACATGCGCGTTCAACTTGGACGTGCCAGCCATACCCTGAAATATCATTCTGCGTGATCGAAAGCTACGATCTCACGAGTAGACGTCGCCTTGCGTTGATCGAGTATCACATTATGTGTCGCACGATTTCCGAAAGCCTTAAAGCCCTTACAAATCTTCACCGATGCGCGCAATGACGTGGCACGATCGAAGCTGAAGGCCCACGTTGTGCTTTTTATATTAGTTCGATCTACCTCGCGTTGCATTCGTCGGAATGGAAGGTTTCGTGTTCGGGTTAATGTTTTAAGCCGGGCCTCAATCAAGAAACAGACTATCACGTTATTATGGCATTAGAAATATACTTGGTCTTCTGTTTATATTGTCTTTTTTTTTATATCGAGAGAAACTATGTCTGCTTAAAAAATTAACTCAAAGGTCTTTTCAACATTTTTAAAGAAATACAAACAGAATACTTATAAATGTTCGAATCGATATTTGAGGATCTGTTTCATATCGAAGCAACGACTACGGATCTGGATTTCCTTGTCTTCCGCAATAATACTATCAACAGTTTCATGCAAATGTCATGCAAGGGGTTGCTGCATGGGCGAAAGTCGCAGGACAAAGGAAAAGGGAAGAACACAAAGTCTTCAGAGACGTCGTACAGTAGACAATGAATCATCGAACTGTAAAACAATCAGTCTTGAAGTATCCGCTGTCGTAACTTTCAATATACTGATTATTCAAAGTGCTACAATCCATGCAGTCAAACTTTCTTCTTTCTACGCGTGAGCATATACTTCTGCCAGATATGTGATTGTAAAACGCGCTAACACTACTGTGATACATTAGCGCGCGAATGCCTTCGACAATTGACATTCAAATTTCAGCCAACATAAAGTTCGTTAAAAATGAATACAATATTGCTAACATTATCCATTAATGATTCTATGCTACTGATGTTATCTTTCTTATCATAATCAGCTTTCGAAAATTATGAAAGGCACACACGCGCTATCAAACAGAAGTAAACCTAGAACTCGAAAATGCTGCTGTAGATACTTGCTGGCCGTAGTCGCTGCTCTTTCGTAACGTTGTTGGCGTTGATGTTCATGCTGAAACCATGCGGCTTGACTGTAGTCTACCTTAAGCTCCGTCTGTACTATTCCTGTTTCGTAGTCTTATGGTGCATAGTACTCGAAACACCAGTGTCTCGTCAAGAACGACAAATAGGCAAGGGGGTATTAGTGACGAAGAACAATGGGGTAGAGTACGACAATCATTATAACATGAATGCATAACAGGAAATAGAGAATAACATAAAAATGCTAACGCTTATAAAATACGTTCGATCGAATTAGAATCAAAATATATGCATAGATATCGAATGTTGTGTATTGTGCACTGCATTTTTTCAATCAATCTTGATTTTGATTCTTCAACGTTCCCTTAATAAGTGGTATTTATAAAGTTAATTTCTAGTATTTAAACACTATCGTACGGTTCTTAAAAACAATGAAACGATTAAAGACTTAATTTTCAAATAGTAAAAGTGTTGCTTATCAAATCTCTGCTAAATTGAATGTAATACATCGATTCTAAATTGAACTCTGCGAAAAGTCTCCAACGATCGATTTCTATGCGTTAAATTATTAAAACGAATATGTGATCGGACCTGTTTCCGTGCCTCGACACAATTATTCTTCGTCACTTCAATATTATCTTTGGAGAAGGTCCACTACTCCCAGTGCAAGATGTGCACACAGTGGGAAAGTGGAAAATGTGTAAAGTAAATAAGACATACATTAACATGTTTAAGTGCTACAATGATCGAACAAATGCAATGTATCATACCTACGTAACGTCACGATTTCTCTTCGCATTAAAACATGGCGAATCTGATACGGAACAGAGATAAACAACAAGCCAGTGAAAACTCTGAGTGAAAAACATTCCCACATACCACAATATGATAGCAAACTGATTCATCGATAGATATCAAGAGCATTACTATTCGATCGTCTAGGGATTATAAAACAATGCTACATATCTTTAACGATAAATGGCAATGGAGAAAAGGAACAAATTTTTATAATCAAATGCTCCGAATGCTACGAAAATCAATAGTTGCAAACATATAGATTAATAGTTGACAATTCTAATCGACTTTGCACTGTATGCATTACGATTTATATAAAATAGAGTAAATGAAAGATATAAAAGAATTAATATCATTTAGAAACATATGTTTCTATAATTACGGGTATAATTTTCTGGCAGTCCGAGTTTAATTCAAGCAGTTTCATAAATTCAAACACTCGAAATGGAACGAGATTAAAGCCTGCAGTTAGTTTTATAGAAATAATCCGAAGGAATTGTCAACCAAAATAAGAGTATACGCGATAAAATCGTGTATGATAGAGTTCAATAACTATTAACTACTTAAAACCAGATCGCGGTTATTCATTACTGTCTATGTCAACAAGAAGGATCGGGATGAGCGATACGGAGTGCAAGAGAAAGATACTCATCGATACAAATTCATCGTATCAATTTCCATGATTAATAAAATGTAATAAACGAACAGATGAATTTGACACAATTTTTAATGATCAATCGATCCTTCTCCCTTTTACGAATTATTTATATCTTACCTCTTTACAAACGTGGAAAGAGATACAGCGTACGTTTAAGCCAACCGTTTACGTGAACGTGACTGTAGTGGATCGCTCGTCCCGATGTCGAGAGCCCTAGTTGCCGACTAACAATAAGAAAATAAAACTTTACAAGGGATATGATCGATACCATTGACGTGTGAATCGAGTAACTCAGGGTTATACGACATGACCATTGCAACGATCTACAAAGCAAGCTGGGGTCCCTAACACGACCGAGCGTAGTATAAGGATGGTCATTAGGATTAACAGGAGTACAGGATTCGAACACGAGGTCGGGGAGACGTGATTGCACATATCCTCCTCACAGAAGCACATGTGACCAGTGCCGGTACTTTCCATCATGCACACGTGGTCCACCATGAATAAGTTTATTTGTAATTGCGACGTGCAGGTCCGCCTCACGCTTTCATACGCTGGAAACATATGAAAAATTTATGAGACCTACGTAGGGAGTTAGTTGAGGCTAAGAAAAATAAAGAGAACAATGGAATATTTCGTACGGGATTAAAATTATCAAAAATACACTTCAATAAACATTGCTTGTTAGAATTAATTTGTAAGATAAGTTTATTTACAACTTTGATTGACATTTATCTTAAAATTAATTTTAATGAGAATTTCTTTTTTATGCTTCCTTTTAATATTAAATGTGAATAATAGCTTTCATACCTTTCAATAGAACTTTGAAACTTTATAGAGTCTTAATGAAAGGGAAGGAAGAAAAGTACTTACCCGATTTTGCATTTCGAACCATCTTCACGCAACACCCCTTACATGTCATCAAAGGTGGTTGATCTCTAGGAAGTGCGGTGTAATTGAAAGGATCCTTGCATCGGAGATCTGTCCACGAATCGCACTCGTAGCAATAAACGGAACGAGCTACAAAACACAATCACAATGAACAACGACGATTCTCAAGCATCTATAAAATGTTGAACATTTAACCGATATAAATACTATTCTATATGCATATTAAAATCAATTTTCGTCAATATCATATCCTTAATCAAAGGAAAGAATCTTTTAAAAAAATTTCAAACTATGGGAAAGGTAGAAACATAATTACAGATAATGAAAAAATAATTTATTAGCTAATCTTGTGCAAATAATTTATTAAGAAACGAAATTCGTGAGGTTTAATTGAATTTTCAGTTGATAAGCCTTACAGAATAACGTTGACAAAATAAAACCTGACTTGATCACTCACTCTGACACTCCGCTCGACAGACGGTGGCAACCGCGAGTACAATTGCCGCTGAAACGAAACATTGGTCACTGCTTTAAATAATGATAGTGATGATTTGAACTGTGGATATCTACTAAATGATGAACAACAATTAAGGGGGTGCACACTGCTAGGACTAATAACTATCATTCCTACTGCTACTGTCTTCGCTACTGCAACAGCTATTTATTCTCATAATTGCATCTAGGTTCGCAAATGAGTTGAAATGAACATACTTTTTTTAATCACACGCTTAATTAGTAAAACTTAGTGGATTAATGTTACAGAATGATTATCTCATCTGTAATATTTATTTTATATTACACTTTGCCTTCTTAAGTACTTATATGTTTCTCTCCGTTTGTTTACTTACCTGACAAATATATCTCTAATTTTCATTCCAATTAGTATAAGGCAATATGTCGCCATATATATCGATATTTCTTGATTCTTACGATTATTATGGAGTCTCAAATAAATGTTCTTTTATGTTATAAGTAACTAACAAATTACTTAAATTGATTTTTTATCAATGAACTTAAGAATTCTTCAATTTTGGGAAGCGCCTTTAGAATACGCACAGATCATTTTATCCTAATGTCATACCTTCCATTATGTAGCGCGACTTTCTTGTGGCATGTATTGGAAAGTATGTGATTAATAATCATTCACTAATTCAAAACTCTCAACATTTTCACCAATTTTAGTAAACTAACCAGTACGTACCTCGTGCACAGCGGCAGCGATCGTACGCAAGAATACTATTACAATAAATTCTACTAAAAGTATACTATTACTAAAAGTATACAGTTCCATTTAAGAATCCAAACTTGACTTTCATATCCCTTAAAATAATAATGTAAAAAAGAATTTGTTCACATCAAAATATTTCCTCTGTCGAACCATTCCATTATCATCCAACCATAGTTACGAAGTAATCGAACTATCATCATTATTCATGCTAATTGTAAATTCTATTTCTGTCACACTTTTCATTCACCATCTACACACGCATCCCGGGTAGTATTCGATCGTTCCCGAAGCGATCGATAAAGCACGCTCCATTCATATCTAACTATTCAGGCATAGTTATTGTTTCGGGGGAGAGGGAACTCTAGCGAACAATGGAAAGCGATAAATAATATAGAACAAGGGTATCTATAATTTTCTCGTATCATGTTCTTTTTTATGAGCTTCGAAAACTCGTTAATTCATGTAAAAATATATTATGCTAATGCGACTTTGAAATATTTATTTTCCATAAAGAGTTTTCACATTATTCGCGTTATATGCATAAATGCAATTAGGATAATGAGAAAGTGTGAAGAGAGGCAAACAGTTTAAGTACAAATTAATTCAATAAATATTACTTTTTTGATTAGATTTGTTGCATATTTATGAATGCAGTATGGCCTGCCATTATTGCTGCGTACAGGATTAATTAAAGGAAGTTCGATTCACTGGCGTAACTGTCAGTACAATTAGCGCATAAACATCATTAATGGCACAAATGGCTATTCAATTAAATGTATAAGTTTCTTAATTAAAGTACTTATGTTTGTTCAAAGTGTTAATGAACGTACACCAGACATACTAATGTACTATACTTTGTTTATGAAAGTCAAGAGAATCAAGTTTTAAATACATTTAGATTTAAGATATACATAAAAACTACTATACTAATCCTATAGACATAACAAATTGTGATGTATCTTCGCTCATTAATAGCGCGCGGAAGTTTGTGTCCGTGCTCACGTGTACATGTTTAACGTGCCTAGAATATCCTCATAGAATACACAATAAATAAGAAAGAAAATTCAAAAACACGAATAACACCGGACGAATTTTTTTTCAACTGGTAAACCGAAATTATATGCTGTTCGCAAAACTTACCTACTAAGACGTGATTCGTCCACATGATTGCCGCAATCGTTTCTCTCTACTTCTTGATCAGCTTCATTCCATGTCACGAGCTAATTCCTCCCGCAGGAATGCACGTCGAATGCAATTCAAGAAGTTGCATTCGCCCACAGGAAATTCGACTGAAACGAAAGTAGATTACAGAGAATTCAAAGATCGAACGGTTTAATTTTATTTATCGTTAAGCGGTGACCGCTCTTAATTACGCGCTGCATGTAATCAGGGCAACAAGAGCACATTAGAGCTGAAATAGAATCGCCAGTTTTAGAAAATCAATATTTCGAATGGATCTGTGTTTTATAACAGTGCGTGTCGTTCGAATATTTGAGACGCTTTTTGCGCGGGAAACGTAAAACGCAAATCGTGTCAAGAAGGTGTAGAGGACAATGAATAATGAAAAGAAGTTCAAGTCGTCTACAGATGAAAATGTGAAACAAACAAGGCGAAAATAATTGCAGAAATGCATGAATAATCGAAAATAAATCTTTGTAAAACGGCGCATTAAAATTATTTGTGAAAATCGAGAAAAATAGATTTCCTTATAGAGGATAAGCCAATAAGAAATATCATGCACAATAACTTGCCAGTAATTAAAAGTATGTTATATTTGGGTCAGCGTATTCACTATTCTCATGCAACTCGGCCACAAGCAACGCTGCGGCACGTAGTCGAGCCAACAAAAGTACCGCATATTCTCCTTCTACGATTTGAACCTTGTTTATTCAACAAAATGTATCGGGTATTCTAGATATCCTGACGTTTACACATCGTGTAGACGTTTACGATTTGGTTAAGAATTTGAAACTCGAAGTAAAATATTGTTATTTATACAATAATTTAACTAAATAATTAATCATGTTAATAGTTAACTATTATATAAAAAATAAGTTATTATTTATTCTTGAAACATTTTATAAATGGTTATGTAATAAATTTTGTAAGTATGTATCTTGTAAGTTTTGTAATGAATGTAATCAAAATGAATATTGATAAATCGATACAATAAATTTTTAATACACCATCTTCTCTTTTACGTGAAATATAAGTATTGTTTGCTTAAGCATGGAAGAAGAATTAGACAGTAAGTAATTGATCCATTAAAAAGGATTTTCAGCCGCACCCTGCGCTAGGGTTACAACCCGATTGTTTGCTTCAAGGGTCGTTTATCTTAAAACTTAAACAGGTTTCCTGGATTCAAACAATATGTAATATACGAACGTAGGTCGTGAATTTTGAAAAATCCAGAAACTGTTTTTTAAAGAATTGATTAAATAATATTTTAGAGCAAAAAGCTCTTGGATATTTTCAACTGGTAAACCGAAATTATATGCTGTTCGCAAAACTTACCTACTAAGACGTGATTCGTCCACATGATTGCCGCAATCGTTTCTCTCTACTTCTTGATCAGCTTCATTCCATGTCACGAGCTAATTCCTCCCGCAGGAATGCACGTCGAATGCAATTCAAGAAGTTGCATTCGCCCACAGGAAATTCGACTGAAACGAAAGTAGATTACAGAGAATTCAAAGATCGAACGGTTTAATTTTATTTATCGTTAAGCGGTGACCGCTCTTAATTACGCGCTGCATGTAATCAGGGCAACAAGAGCACATTAGAGCTGAAATAGAATCGCCAGTTTTAGAAAATCAATATTTCGAATGGATCTGTGTTTTATAACAGTGCGTGTCGTTCGAATATTTGAGACGCTTTTTGCGCGGGAAACGTAAAACGCAAATCGTGTCAAGAAGGTGTAGAGGACAATGAATAATGAAAAGAAGTTCAAGTCGTCTACAGATGAAAATGTGAAACAAACAAGGCGAAAATAATTGCAGAAATGCATGAATAATCGAAAATAAATCTTTGTAAAACGGCGCATTAAAATTATTTGTGAAAATCGAGAAAAATAGATTTCCTTATAGAGGATAAGCCAATAAGAAATATCATGCACAATAACTTGCCAGTAATTAAAAGTATGTTATATTTGGGTCAGCGTATTCACTATTCTCATGCAACTCGGCCACAAGCAACGCTGCGGCACGTAGTCGAGCCAACAAAAGTACCGCATATTCTCCTTCTACGATTTGAACCTTGTTTATTCAACAAAATGTATCGGGTATTCTAGATATCCTGACGTTTACACATCGTGTAGACGTTTACGATTTGGTTAAGAATTTGAAACTCGAAGTAAAATATTGTTATTTATACAATAATTTAACTAAATAATTAATCATGTTAATAGTTAACTATTATATAAAAAATAAGTTATTATTTATTCTTGAAACATTTTATAAATGGTTATGTAATAAATTTTGTAAGTATGTATCTTGTAAGTTTTGTAATGAATGTAATCAAAATGAATATTGATAAATCGATACAATAAATTTTTAATACACCATCTTCTCTTTTACGTGAAATATAAGTATTGTTTGCTTAAGCATGGAAGAAGAATTAGACAGTAAGTAATTGATCCATTAAAAAGGATTTTCAGCCGCACCCTGCGCTAGGGTTACAACCCGATTGTTTGCTTCAAGGGTCGTTTATCTTAAAACTTAAACAGGTTTCCTGGATTCAAACAATATGTAATATACGAACGTAGGTCGTGAATTTTGAAAAATCCAGAAACTGTTTTTTAAAGAATTGATTAAATAATATTTTAGAGCAAAAAGCTCTTGGATAACTCATTACGTTAAAGAAATATGGACAAAAAGGTAGAGATCCATTTTCACCCTTGTTCGGCCCTGTTAGGGTGGAATGAAACAAAATCCGCCCTTAGTAAGCACTCACAAGACGATAGGAATATATCTTTGAAATACCAAGTCGATCGGTTTCGGGTTACGTTTCGGATATGTTAATCAGGATGTTTTTTTATATACGAGTTGATTGATTGGTTGACTGAAATTTTCATTTATTCTCAAAAGACACATCCACGCATCAATTTTACAGATCTAGCCCCAGTCCCCGCATCAATTTTCAAGCCCCCACGTGCGAACACGAAACATGCGTTACTCCAACTTCCGTTACATTGTTATATAGCTCTCTCAAGTTGTAGTCTTATAGTATTCCTGAGATTTCAAAGAATAGGTTGGTACAGATTTTATGAAAATCGGTCTAGCGAAGGTAATAACGTTCAAACACACAACTCGTAAGAATCATATAAAGTAGTGTAGATGTTCTATGAATCGAGAGATGTTTCGAAATGTCCCTCGTATTAAAATAAACATGAACTCCCACTCTCAGTATACAATCTCTTGATGAGAAGTGAGTTATAATCAGCGTAAACTTTAAATGAGAATTTTTGAATTAGCAATGCGATTTACTTTTGCGATATACCGCCGAAGATTCTTAACCCATTTGCATCACACAGAAAAGTGAAAAATTCGTTCTTATCACCAAAATTTTTTTTGATTGTATTTAAATGAAAATGTTTTTAAATGTTAAAAATAAAAGCAATATTACATAAATAAAGAATTTTTATTTCATAATAGATTCATAATTATGAGAGGAATAAATAAATAAATAAATACTCAATCTGATTACTATCACTACTATCAGAAGAAATCGCCATAGAACGTCTACGTTTTCTAAATCTAATTACCTCTTCACTGCTGTCGGAAATATAACCATCCATTTTTTTTTATTTTTCTAAGTTATTTTACCCTGAAACTATTCGCGATCACCTCTTTTCATTGACTGAGAGCCAAATACGCATGGGTATAATATACGTTCTGGTAATAAATGCCCAAGTGGAATGTGCGCATATATGCGCGCTCTGGTGATAGTGGCCAGGCAAAATGCGCGCATATATGCGCTTATGATGCAAATGGGTTAATCCTTTATAATGTTTATATGTAGAGACTAAGTTAACGAATCACTAACGTAACTTATGATTTCTGATTACTCTACTACAAAAATAGACGATCCAGTGTGAATCGTATGTTCTGTTACTGCATCGCGATTTCATCTTTTTGGCAAACGCATGGCACATATCATACATTGGAACATTTGTCTCGAAAAGCTAGTCAAAACTGTTCTAGTAGTGCAGCAGTGTAGGTAGTGTAGCAATTTGCTCCAATTATATATATGTATTATAATAATATTAAAAGCTTTATACTGAGCATTTATGAAAATATTGATTTTTAATCTTTTTGAAACAATGATTTTTTTTTTGCATCTATTAATACTAGTGGTCTTCCTATATTTAGATAGTTTGTATTTGCATTTAATATTTACAACATTTAGACTTTCACCACACTCCAATCAATTCAATCAACGATTAAACGTTGCCAACAGCAAAATTTTAACTATGTCTTCTATGAGGAATGTTTAGTTAGAATGTTATTTAAATATTCTAAATAATAAATCTATTAGAAATCGATTTAGGTTGACAAAATCTAGTTGAAATTAATCGGAACTTGGTGAAACTGAACATGCTCCTTAGTGAACATATATATACATATATTCGTAGACGAATTAATTTTTAATCATCCCAAAGGAAATCTTATGTAATTGACAATGCAAAATGTGTCAAGTACTCTGCGTTTTTAATAAATCCCACACTTGAGTATGTTTACTTTGTTCTTTCAATGGCACACAGTTTTATACATATAAGTAATATCCGCACATGATAATCTCTCCGTGTGTCCAATTATACTACTATCGGTCATGTTTATACTGTTTCTTATCACATACACATAAAAGTGATTGCATGAAAGAAGATAAAATAATCACTTGATATACGAGACGCATAATAGGAAGTGTTTGCAAAGTACTTGCAACAATTTAATGTGCAATAGATTCTTCCTTGTAAATCTAATAATGAGTGCGTACGAAACGGGGGAAGATCGTTAATAAACAGAACTGAAATATAAACAAAAGATATGTTCTTCTGAATATTAACAAATGAACTAAGTCAAAAGAGTATTTTCCAAGTTTAGCTGTATTAATTACGATTACAATTTAAGCACCTGTTGCTCAAGATAGTACGCGGAAGCCTGTTCGAATTTCGAAAGAAAAATCTATTAAATGAGTAAAACTGAAACAAGTCCTTTTATTAATAAACTTAATAAGCAAAACTATACATTGTTAAATTAATTGAACTACTTTGCAAAGCATAAAGTACTGTCATTAAGCAGAAAATAATCGTCAACCGTATGCGCAAATCATTTCAGTAAATAAGGATAGTAATGATCAGACTTCGGTCTTCGCAATCGCTGTTGTACATATGTACACTTAATTCATTATATTTTAACCTATTATAAACATAATAATTAATTTAATTATTAGTTAGCAATATATTGTGAACAATATGTATTTTCGTCAGGTATAAACATAAATAAATACGTACCACCCTTAGTGACATACAAGTGATATGTACATATGTATGTATGTAAAGCTAAAATCCAATAAATGGGACGTATAATACATCTAATATCCGTTTCGTACATAGAAAAATTTAGTAAAAGTACAATACAATACGTAATGTACAGTAAATAACTAAACATATGGGAAATATAAATTAGTACTTCTCGCACTATTATTCTTATAAAAACAACTCCTTGCATAGCTTTACAAAATGATTCGAGCAACGACAATAGGACAAACAATCAGACCATAAAATAATGAATGTATTACACCTAAGGGCAAAATCAATATAAAATCGCGTAAATTAGTGAAGGAGGGAACAGAACATGAACCATTGACCTGCATATAAGTGCATATTGTTTTACTACAGTTGAACATATAAAGATAAACATGTCGATTCATTTTAAATAGTAAAAAGCCTATAATAGTTTTACAAAAACTGATAGCGATTCATTGTAAATACACGGAAATCAACCCTTCATCTAGGATGGCAATAAAGAAAATGTGTAAAGAGATGTTCTGTAGAGAAATTTAAACTGAACCATGCTGTACCCTTGTAAATACGTACTGAGTTCGAAAGAAGAGAATCCGGAATACTCAACCGTTCAAAGATACCGGAAACTCATTGAAGGAATGATCAATACACAAGATTGCTAGTTTCGTGCACGTTTAATCTGATCACCGTCACTTTCGCCGATCAATTGGTGTTTTTCAATGACTCGGATGATCACTGCACCCCCAGCATGGCGGTGGACGATACCACGTAAGGGAAGACTATGCGGCGTGTGAGCAGATGCAGTGGTTGCGACTACGGCAGCACATTTCAGTGTCAGAGAGCGTCGCGGCGCGGTTCGCGAAACGCCACCCATGCCGCGCAATCGGATAGAGGCGAAGTGCGGCGGATCCAGGTCGATCAATATGACGGGTCAGCAGTCGTTGTGTTGCGGCAAGAACGCTGAGCAACCGATGAGAGGCACAGAAATCTGTAAAACAGAGAGGGAATACTACGTTTGAGCTGCAAATGTTCATCTCCAGAATGCGTTTTCGCACAAAATGCACGCATGCTGTTCCAGGCACTCTCAGCTCTGCCTGGATCTTTAAATGTCACGGAAAAAAATAATTTTTCTCACTCTTGCCATCTATCGTCTTTTTATTTATTATAATTACTACTCATCGCACAAAACAGAAG
>NW_017159898.1:1546722-1561955 GCF_001652005.2 Ceratina calcarata
AATTTATATTATTTTTATAACATTCTTATTACGAACGAAGGACGTATAAATAAAGTAGTTTTGTAGTTTAAATTGCTATTAATTACTAATACCGGCCTGAGATAAGTTTGTCTGAAAGCATTGGTGAGACCCAGAGACATGGTAGACAGACAGTGGCGCTGCAGTGGCAGTAAATTCATGGAGGCACACACCGCACGCACAATATCACAAGATAGGAAGCGATTTCAGATAGCAACAATTAAAGGCTGTCAGAGAGATTGTAGTGTTTCGTTAAATGTGAACCTAACGGCTATAAAAATAGTCTCTAATGTGTTTATGAAATAGTAAATATAATAGTGGTTGCGAACAGTATTATTCCAAAGGTAAAAGACTCGTTAAAGATGTCTTCCCTCCAAAAGTCGATTTTAAAATCTAAGCTACCACCGTCGGGTGTCAATTTTGGAGTCGGCTCTAGGTTGGTTTATTAAAATTTACTATGCAGCTTTCACAATGTAATTTTCTTGATAATTAAAATCTTAGTGAAGTTACCTTCCCGATAAAAATAATGTGATGTTTACGATTATACTTCATTACAAATTTGATAGAAAGCCTTGAAATACTAATTGTTAGTAAACATTTCAATCTTTTCTTAATGAATAGGGTTAGCAAATCGAAAGGATTTCAACGTAAGAGAGATTATGATCCAGTTCAATGGACCCCATATTTTGATGAGGCTCAGGATATAGAAATAGGAAGTGACAAATTCCATATTTATACTAAGGGTACTGAAGGACCTACATTAGTATTGTTACATGGAGGTGGCTATGGTGGACTAACTTGGGCAGAATTTACTGTACGTACTGATTAGTGAGTATACAATGTACAGATAAATTTGTATACCTCATGTGTTTCAGAAATCTATTATGACTATGATAGTCTGTAAAGTTATGGCAATTGACCTTAGAGGTCACGGAGATTCTCATACATCGAATGATGACGATTTGTCTGCAGATACGTTAGCTGAGTAAGTAAATTTTTTAAATAACTACAAGTACAGATAATGTAATATACATTACTAATTATTTGATTGGGTTATTAGGGATGTTGCAGGAATCATAAAAGCAACAACAGAAAATAATCCTGTGATTTTAGTGGGTCACAGTATGGGTGGTGCAGTAGCTGTTAGGGCTGCATCATTAATTCCAAATTTACATGGATTAGGGGTTATTGATGTCGTCGAAGGAACAGCTATAGATGCATTAGCATCGATGCAAAGTTTCCTAAGATCTCGGCCATCTAGTTTTAGTTCTATTTCTCAAGCTATAGAGTGGTGGTTAGTACTTTTTTAATTTTATAACATATTAATTGCACGTTCGGTCGTCCTTTCATGTAGTCTTTGTCAGTTAAAATAACTTGCTATTCTGAGAACATTTTTCAGAACGAAGGCACATTTTTTGGCTGATCATGTACAAATTAAAATACTATTTACTTTAATATTTAATTTTAGTGTACGAAGTGGCCAAATCCATAACATACAATCAGCTAAGGTCTCAGTTCCTGGACAAATAAAAAAGTTAGTACACCTATGTACAAATACCACGTTAGTATGCTATCGCTACTTTTCTGCTTTATTAATGTGTCATATTTTACGTTACTTAGCATCGAAACTGATAAACTAGCTACTCATGATATTGATTCATTGTCGCAATCTCAACCGACATGCGAATGTAATTCGGACGACATAATTCCACGAGAAGATATTATACAAGAAGAGGAGCCAACAAATATGCCTCCACCAGCAACCCCTTCAACTACTAGTGTTACAAAAAAATATGTCTGGAGGATAGACCTTTCCAAAACTGAACAACATTGGTTGGGATGGTTTAAAGGTTTATCAACGGCATTCTTAGATGTACCACTTCCAAAGCTGCTATTGTTAGCTGGAGTTGATCGGCTAGACCGGGAACTCACAGTCGGACAAATGCAAGGTACGGATCATAAAAATACAACTTTTGAGTTAAATACTTATAAGAAATAAAAAAATTGCATTTTGTCCTACTAGGCAAATTTCAAATGCAAGTATTACCAGCATGCGGACACGCGGTACACGAAGATGTTCCGGACAAAGTTGCAGAAGCAATTGCTACTTTTATGGTTAGACATAAATTTGCGGAACCAGCATCGGACTTTCCACGGTAAATGTAGTTTTTAAATAATACGACACTTCATAGTGTACGTTCCCGCAATAACTTCTGCCTGTTTATTTCAGAACATTTCCTGCTTGCTAGGATAATTATAAAAAGTACAATGGGCACTGTGTTAAGTGATGCGATTACAAAAAATTTGGTGAATTAATTAAGAAATGAGCACTTTATTTATTTAGAAAAGGTATGTTCATAAAATATATATATATGAATAAATGTGTAAATAAAAAACGTCTCAACAGGAAAAATAAATTTGTTCCACATGAAAAATGTATTTGTTAAAAATAAATTTGAATATGTTTATACAAAAGATGTACGTATAAATATGTACAAATTCATGACGGTACACACAACGTATAAAAATGGTAGTACAAACATTATATTTATAGTAGGACGCCATATAGAGCAATATACATATCCACGGTATCTCATTTTAATCTTTACACGCGATCTTCTCGAAAAAAATGTTTAAACGAAACATACTCTATTCGAAGGGGGACATGCAACGGTGGACACTGCTTTTCTCTAGATGGAGACGTCTCCGAGGTTCGAAGGTGACCTGTATTTTTTTAAATGGAAATGTGGTTTTTTTACACTAGACACGTAGCTTAGCACAAGATAAATCCATTGATCTACAATATGTTGACCTTTTTGAGTTAATGGAATGTCATTCAAGGTCATTTCAATGGCTTGAAGTTTTCTTCAGGAACTGTTTCTTATCTTCTAAATTCAAAAGGATGACCTTGAACATTAATGCAACACTGGATTCTGTCCCTAAATGACAGTTCCACTTCTAAAGTTTGTCTGATAATTTGTCTGCAAGCATTTACTATTCGAGTCTTCATATTTTCAGGTGTGGTTGGCTCAATGGGTTCCTCATTCGAATAGAGTATGTTTCGTTTAAACATTTCTTTCGAAAAATGAATATTTTTCGAGAAGATCGCGTGTAACGATTAAAATGAGACACCCTGTATAGACAAAAATAATACTAATATTATAATATAACAGTATGTAGAAATTCATTTATCGTTTGAAGATCTGCATTTCAAATATTTTACTTCATGCTGACATCGAATACCGGAACATGAATAAAATCATACCATTAATCAAAACCTAAACCAGTTAAGTTCTTCACGACGACACAAGGTGCTCCTGCACGACCAGCATTTAAAGGAGCGACCTTAAAATATATCATTTTGAAGTACGAGTAACTAAATTTTGAACTTGATGTCATTTCATCTTTACCTGTTCCCATTCATTAAGATGAGGGTCATATGCTTCGACAAGCGTAAGATACTGTTGGCCATCATATCCACCTACAGCTATAAGCCTATCACCAAGTACGCAAACACCAACTGCGTCTCTTGGAACGCTCATTGGTGCTATCATGGTCCACGTATCTGTCTTCGGATCGTACCTAATATTTATTACTAGTTACATTACGATCATTACATGTAATACTGATTTTTTAATTATTCATCGTAAACTTTTTACACACCTCTCAACGCAATCAAACCTACTAGAATTGGGATTAGTAGAAGGTGCATCATGACCACCTAATGCATACAGACATCCGTTTACCACGCCTACACCGACACCACCTCGTCGCTTCGACATTGGTGCACACGGTGTCCATTTATTTGTGTGAGGGTCGTAACATTCCACAGTGTTTAAACAAGAACTTATATCTCTCCCACCTACAGCGTATAATCTAAGAGTCCACATGGAATATGTACCACGTTAATATTAATATATCAACGCCTCCTATTCATAAAATCACGTCTCGATACAGATATTTAATTTTCTGCAATCGTACTTATCATTTAAAACAGCAACACCAACTGTAGATCTTTGTATGGACATTGGAGAAACTGAACTCCATTGACGTGTAGCTGGATCCCATCTCTCAACAGTGTCTAGAAAACTCCAGCCATCATGACCACCGACTGCGTATAATGGTCCACCCAATACAGCAACACCTAATCCATGCCTATGGATATTCATGGGTGATAATGTACTCCATGTGAAAGATGAAAAATCAAAACATTCGACTGTATTCAACGTTTTTAATCCGTCCCTTCCACCCGCAACTATTAACTTTTTATCAACAATAGCAGCACCAAATTGGAGCCTCCTACCGCTCATGGTAGCCATGGATTTCCATGCATTATCACGCAAAGAAAATGCATCTATAGAAGTAGCACCTAACAAAAGTCATAACAAAAAAGTCGGTACTCATTTTGTTATTACATTTTTTCACTTATTTACCTTTATTAGCATCCATTCCCCCAACAGCCAACATGTGACCCACAGTAGCTTTTCGCGGCTTTGTACGTCCCGATTGAAGCAACGGTCTGCGCTCAGGTAAAAGATGATATTTCAATGCTTCCATAACTAAATCCTGTGCCAATCTTTGATCTTTGAACATTTCATTACTTTCTATATTGTCTGCTATAAACTGTACGAATGCAATAAGGACATTTTGTATCATTGTATACCTTCTATAAATACATAGCTTTAGCTTACCGCAGGAGATAATAGAGGTAACTTTACAAGACTTAATAACTTGCTTGCATCTTTTCTTCTATTTTCTGGATCATATTCCAGCCATGTCATAAGTGCCTGAAGTTAATAGTAACAATAATAGTTCCTCTATCACTTCAAACCTTGAGTTTAATCAGACATAATTGTTGAGAGCCGAACTATTTGACTGATTCAATAATTTTTCCTTACACATAAATAATATAAATCCTTACATGAAAAATAGTTTCTTCTGAAGGGACGTTGAGGTCTTCAGATTCTAAAAGTTTGGCAACTTCATTGGCAGATAATAGTAAAAACTCTTGATTTTTTGTAACTTCCATAAAATGTTTCGTCGTATACGCATGAGCATGATCTAATAAATCTGTGCAACCCTGTGTATCGGCAAACATTCTTATCCCTAAACAATTACTTGGATGGAGCTGTTTTCTAAGAAATTGACAACAAGCTTTAACAACTGGATTTAGTTGTAACAAACACGCCGTTGCCAGAAGAGTTTCTACACTGTCCTCCCTTAGTTCTATGCAACCTAATATTTAAAAATATGAAGTTTATTTTATATACAGCTGATTCTTTACAATATCCATACCTTATTAAAATAATGGATTCGTATTTAAATTTTTTTTTTCTAAGGTATACCTGTGTAACAATAGCAGACTAGAGCCCATAACGCATCCCCGTCTACACCCTTTAATTCAACCTCATCTTGTGCAGATTCTCTTAATGAACTAGTGAACATGGCAGCAAAATATTCTGAACCTGCACTAAGCACTAAACGGTGTGCAGGAAAACGTCTTTTCCCTGAATAAACAATAAAACAATAAATACGTTTACATTGTTTAACCGATCGTGCATTTCCTTTATTTCAATACCAATTTAGATGACTCATCTCTGAGCAACAAGCGTCATTCGAAAACAAAGAAATCTGCGTGTACCACTACTCACCTGCAATTAATGTGACGTCTGTTAATTGTTGCTCATGCAAATATTTCTCCATGACTTTAAGACTGTCCTCCGCGTGTTTTAACACCCGAAAATTTTCATCCTGCGAAACAGAAATGCTGGATACTATGCTAGAAATACTATGTTCACTGCCAGACGCCTCTTTGTTCGGAAACAAAAATTCATTGTCGACTTTGTTCAATCCCGTTCCGGCCTGATTTATCTTCGACATTCTCACACACAAACGTATATCGACAATTACTCGTGTTCAAACGGTCCGTAATATTTCTTCAAGGCACTTTATATCGTAAAAGTAGTTTAATTCCTTCGCGCGATCAACGGTACGTCATACACTGAAACTTGACGGCAGTGAAGTGTTGACGCCGCGCTTCACCTTGACAGTTCGCGATGTAAAACTGGATGTAAACACTGAACTGCGTTTAGGTACCGTGCGCCGGTGCGCGTGCTGCGTACGGTGATACGGTCAGTGACCAGTAGACTGTTCGTCTTTTAGGTCAGTAAACATACCATACAATCACCGCTGCATTATTTTTTACAGTAAAAGATAAATTGAAGTTACTTTAGTACACAAAGATATAAACTAATTTTATTTCTAAATTTATCTATAACGTTATGAGCATTATAACTGAATATTCAGATAGTAGAATATTAATTAGTAAGCATAAGATTTAGGTTATGCATTAGCTTAATTTTATTGCATAGAATAATATATCAGTAATACTGAGTAGTATGTAATAGTATATATATCTGACATTTAAAAGTATGACATGTTTCACGTATGATTCGCCTAAAATTTAATACACTGGGTGCAAAAAATTAGGAGCAGAAAGGAATTTCCTCTTTGTTAGAAGCATAAAAGTAGTTGGAAGAAATTTAACTACATAACTTAAGAACAATTCATAATTTTATCATCAATATTATATGAATGTATTTGTTATTTAAATCATGTTAGAAGTAGAAACGTTTCTCGAAATATCTTTTGTAGTTGACAATGAAAACATGTATAAAAATGGTTTAAAAAGAAGTTACTATTGAATGTAATTATGGTAAAAAAAAGATATTTCTATAAAATTATACTTAATTTCTCTACCAATAACAAATCCAAAGATATTTTGCGCGGTTACGAGTCAATTGTAATTCTTTATTTTAAACGATTAACGAAACGGTAGAGAATAAATGAAAATGAAAAATTCTTGTATTTATTTATATTGAAAAAGATATAAATATTACAAAAAATAAAACGCTATAACTAGAATTTGAGAGAAATGTGATGTAAAATTATTTTGCAACACACATATTTATTGTTAACTTTCGATTGCTGGTGATTGCTATTAATATTGTATGTACAATTAAACATAAGAACGCTGTAAATGACGAAGATGGCATATGAAAAAATGGGATGACAATCTTAATATATAGATAGTAATAATAGCATATTGCGCAAATATAAAGTAACAATTCTTCTTGAATCTCTTTGATATTTTTAAAAGATATGTTTTCTTATGAACAAAAAATGTTTGCTATGTACAATTTTTTCTATATTCGTAACTGAAATTCATAGTTATTTCGTTGTTGTAACAATTTTTATTAAGTCTTGCCTTACGGCAGTCTACTCCGCTGGAGTAATGTCACTGAACGAGTTACCGCGCTTAAGTGTGCACATTGCAAAATTTTTAAATAATCAATTGAATGTACATATTACATATAATCCCGAGTACGAAAATTGAATCGATCATTTGTTTTTAGATATTTCGCTGTGCTTTCCCTCATTGAATTTAGTAACTTCGTATGTGGTAATATAACTTGGAATTATTTATACCTTCGCTAGACTGCCCAATCTGATTCGAAAGCATTTGAAATTGATGCAATCAATATTTTCGAAGAATCAAGCGATACGCGTGAGACATAATTCCAAAGACAAGTGCACTAAGAACATCATTACAGGCAAGATGACAAGGAGATACGTTAGAAGATGAAAAAAAGACAGTTGATAAAACAGAATATTCTCAATCAGTAGAAATAATTGGTACGACGGAAAACTGCGTGAAACGAAGAACAGCTGATGAAAAGGAAAAATAGAAAATATCTTAGATAGATAGAAATACATAAAACACAAAATGACTACTTATGCGTTTTAAAACATTAATGAACAAATATAAAAATAGTAAGTCGTAAATATTACAGTATTTTATGTATTATTGTATCCGTAATAGTATAATGTACTTTTCTACAAGCATCTTTCAAATTCGTTAGGTCCGCGTTACTGAGGTAGTTTAATATTTCTTGAATACAAAATGAGTCATAATATCTATTGAGGTAACCGCGGAAAAATGTAACGCCGCCGTCTAACAACTCCTTTCGTATCATACCCCTGTTGAAACGGCGTTTTATCATGTCTTCATACATAGGAAATTCTCTCTGATAATTGCCCTGTTTCAAAACCTGAACAACGTCTTCATTTCTCGCGTATAATGCTATTTGATCTATCCGTTTTGTTAGGATATCATGAAATGAAAGGATAGTATTGTTAATTTTTGCACTTTTCATTCTCTTTATCTCTTCCTTACATTTCTTCTCAAATAGAGACTGCCCGTTTATATCCGTAGTGATATTAAGATTCTCTACATTTCCGTTATTCTCGTCAAAACTAGCAATTTGCATTTTAAGTAGATTCTGTTGGATAATGGTAAATTCGTAGAGCTTCTTAGGCCTATACTTAGAATAATTAACGTGGAACGCTGTATCATGGTGTTTGTTAACAATGTTGACATCAGAACCGTTCTCTATGAGAGTCAGAACGGCTTCGTCTAGACCGGCGTCGGATGCGAGATGAAGTGCAGTATCACCACACACATTTATAGAATTGATGTCGACGCCCGAATTCAAGAAAATTTCCATAATATGTACGAGACCACGTTGAGCGGCCAGATGCAGCGCTGTGGATCCACTATCGTCTTTGGCATGCACGTCAGCTTTTTTTGTGATTAGTATCTTGCAAATTTTTTCTTTTCCTTGTCGCGCAGCCAAATGAAGCGGTGTTAGTCCATTATCACTTTTCATGTTGACAGTGGCACCATATTCTATGAGGATTCGTACGACAGCTTCGTGTCCGTTCATAATGGCTTCATACAGCGCCGTTCTTTGAATTTTGTTTCTGGCATTTACATCAGCTCCTACGTTGAGTAGCAACATGCAAATTTCTTCTGTTCCTTTTATCGCAGCCAAGTGAAGCGGTGTCATGCCACTTTCAGCTTCCGACTTGAAATCGGCATCATTCTTTAAGAGGATTTGTATGATATCATTGTGCTTATTTTCGATGGCTAGATGCAGCGCCGTGAATCCACCGGACATTTTGGCATTCACATCAACTCCTTTTTTCAGTAACAACCTGCAAATTTCTTCAGGTCCTTCTTGTGCAGCAATATGAAGCACTGTCTCGCCACATTCACTTGTCAAATTGATATTGGCATGATTTTTTAAAAGGAGATGTATGATAGGATAGTGCTTGTTGTGAACGGCTAAATGCAGCGCCGTGAATCCACTTCTCATTCTGGCATCTACGTCAGCTCCTTTTTTTAATAGCAACCTGAAAATTTCTTCTGTTCCTTCATGCGCAGCAAAATGAAGTACTGTCACGCCAGTTGCAGTTTTCAAGTTGACATCAGCATCATTTCTTATGAGGGTTCGTACGATATTTCCGTGTCCTTGCTGATAGGCTAGATACAGCGCTGTGACTCCTCTTCTGTCTTGAGCATTCACGTCGACTTCTGTTGTGAGTAGCATCCTAAAAATTTCTTCTACTCCTCTACACATGGCAGCATGAAGCGGTGTCACGCCCGTGGAAGTTGTCAATCTGACATCGGCACCATGTTCTAAGAGAGTTCGTACAATAGCTTCGTGTCCCTCTGTAGCGGCTTCATACAGCGCTGTTATTCTACTCTTGTCTGTGGCATTTACGTCAGCTCCTGCTTTAAGTAGCAAGTTGCAAATTTCTTCTGATCCTTTTACTGCAGCTATATGAAGCGCCGTCACGCGTCTTTTACCTTTAGACCTGACATCAGCACCATTTTGTATGAGGATTTGTACGATATCTGTGCAGTTATTTTCAACGGCTAGATGCAGTGCCGTGCGCTCATTTTCGTCTTTGGCATTCAAGTCAGCGCTTCTCTTAATAAGCATTGTAACAAGTTCTACGTCACAATTCTGCACAGCAATGTGGAGCGGCGTACTCATAAGCAATTGAGACTGTCGAAAGCAGTTAACGTTCACACCTTCGTTTATAAGCAGTTTGGCAATTTCACTGTGCTTCTCTTTGATAGCGTCACATAGTAAAGAATACCCTGCACTGCTTTCTCCCTCCCGTAGGAAATTATTATTATTACTAATTAAATCACTAACTCTGTTTAAATTCCCTTCGCGGATAGCAAGGACCAACTCACTCAACTGACTGCTCCTGTCACACATTTTCCTTGTAAACTGACGATATATATGTGCCTCGGGTCAGTTATTTATTAAAATTAGTTGATAATGATGAGACGCAGTACACCGGCCCGTTTCCCTCTAGTCTCAATGACCTAAAAGATTAACCATGTGATTTCTCTCACTTTCTTTTTTATATCCTACATCTTATTACTAATTTTAACAATTTCTAAGCGTTTGTTAAATTACCAACAATCAACGGACGCGGTATCGTCCCGAAGGCAAGTTTGAGTCTGAAGGTGGCAGCTTGCCGTCGAGTACCGCGTCCTTTATATACACGTAAATATTGTTTTACTTACTAAATTCTAGCGGAGCTTAGAAACTTGATGTTGGGATAATATTGGAATTGGAAGCTGAAACAACCGACCATGAAGACTAAAGTATGGTCTTCGTATAACCCATGCATCCTAATTGTGTGCAACTGGCGGTCCAAGACTAGTTCAAGTTCAAGACACAGTTGGACAGAGTGGTCAGTTTGAGGCAGTGTTGGACCACGGCAGCGTTCGTATAATTTGTTCCACACGGCTCGCTTCCCCTCTTTTTCGCCCATATTTCGATCCCCACTACTATTCTCCTTATAGGCCTTCGTTGATCATGCCTAGCATACCCCCATCAAGTACCAGTCCCCACCATGGTCGCGTCGACCCCACTTTCCGGTCGAGGGACAAATTATACGAACGCTGGGCCACGGCCGTCACTAAAGACGGTCGTGATTGGGCACATCATGGGATTTTTATGGCGTGCGCACTGAAAGTTACTAGTAGCAGCCNGAATATAATAATATATAAATATAAATCAGTATTTATTCCGTTTTTAAATTTCTTTGATTCTCGCACAGTTTTATCGTAACAGAGGATCTTCCTTTGCTTGTTCTTGCGGTCGACGGTGAGGTTTTGAAAGATCCATAGGATTCGGTAGTATCATCTCTAAAACTTAATAAAAGCCACAATTTACCATAGTCAGAAAATTATATCCAATTTAGTTCAGTTCATTCACTTACTGACACTTCCATCGTAACTCGGACAGTATGGGTGGTGTTGGCGGTCTTACAATTGGTTTTAAGTCATGAGTTCTTAGATAAGCATATACAGGAATCTAATTATAAAAATGAATATAATTTTAAATACAATATCGTTCAACCAATTTCATTATAGTAACAATTAGGGTAGCAAAAAGACGAATCTGAGGAAATGCCTTTTTTTGTTTCACACCATTTTCAAAATGTATGGCTTGCAATATGTGCGCGTATAACTTCGGAACAAAACTACTACTATTTTGGTTACTATTGCATCGCAAATAAGGTTTTTCGGATGTAATAACATTTTACGACCTAATTTCTCGAAACAGGATTTTAACAGAAAAGCTATTATTTCCTGCAACTCTTCAATTGCATATATGTATACAGTAATTTAAATGAAAAATGTGTTCTCTTCTACTTCATCACTTACAGTTAGTCCGTATTCTAAACTCAAGCTGTCAGAGAATTAGAATATCATTTTTCTTTGAAAGTTTTGCATGATACAACTTTCTTCAGCTCTGGAGCTCTCTATTAGACTCGAGAACTATTTAGATATGCCTAACGAGATACTTACGTAAGGTAACGATGTATCAAGAATCGTCGGTTCAATATATTTTTTCGGTATATCCGGAACTCGATAAGAGCTACCCAATATAGGCGATCTTAAAACGTTTCCATCGATTGCCAGAGGCGTTCCTTCAGCCCGATCGTGGTTTAAATCGTATTCATTGAGATAATTTGAGTACGAGTTGCCGCTCCCGATTATTTCACTATCATCCATCCCGACTAAGTTTCTCTTATTAATTATCTATTGAAATAATATATTTATCTAAACCGTAAAATAGAAACTGAATTAATCGAATCACCTCTTATTCAATGATAATCCGAAGATCCATTTTAGTGTTATATTCAACGTAGGTTCCAGAGAGTGACTTTCACGAGTCGATATTTGGTCAATAATTTCAGTGGCCTAAGTACTAATACTATACCATGGAGTCATCCCTTGCTCCTTCCATGCTTGATTCTTTAGACTTTAAATCGAACAAACTTTTTAATTATTATACACTGAGAGATCAGAATAAGAGATGCATTGAACACTGTATTTCATAATTTCAAAACATTGGTTGCTGTAAAGAAGAACGTAAGAGTAAGAAAAAAAGATACATAACTTTCTTCAATTAATGTATTCAACGCAGTCCTACATATAACATGTATAGGAATAAGAGGATAGGTAATGAAAAATATGTCTATGACTTAAGGGGTGCATAATTATTAATCCTGTACTATGTTTTTAATTAACTGTTTGGTATAACGTGCGTCGTCCGTCGTCTACGTAAACGTGGTACTTGTCGTCGACGTCGACTTCGAGGAGGACGACGTTGTCTTTATGTTGTTCTTCTCAGGCGCACGCGTCCGTTCATAGGGGGTGGAAAGCGCAAAGCGTCGACTCCGTCGAAACGGCGGAAAACGTAACGTGTTTTATCGATTTCGTCGAGTCGGCCATGTTCGTGTTCGTCAACGGTCAGGCGCACTCGTGTTCTATCCAAGAGAGACCCGTGCCACCGATAGATTTTCCACCGTCTACACCGTCGTCGATGTCGCAGGGCGTATAACGATGCGCTTGTGAAACGCGACGCCCCGTGTGTTTTTCTTCCGTTCTTCACCGTCACGAGACAGGATTCACGCTCTCGTATCGCGAATCATTTCCGGTCCGTGTCCAGCATTCATTAGCGAACTAAAGTAGCGAGTGAACGAAACGTAACAACCGTTCAAGAGCAGGCAGACGAACGACCATCGTGAGTACCGCTCTCTTTCTGAGAAACAACCCCTCGCAGATCCTCGAGTTTCCCTCTATCATCGATGTTCCAACTGTTTTTTAATCGTATATATTTTTGGTTGATATCTCACCAAGAAATTTCTGTTGAACGAGCTTTCTACGGTTTCCTAAGCTACCATAAGAAGGCTGTTTCCCCGGTGTTCCCTGCCTTCCTTCTTCTGAAGTAATGTTCTCTTTCTGCGATTCTACGTTCCTGCAGTAAATAAACTTACTTTTGACGGTGTTTATGAAGTTCAGGAAAAGTATTTTCGACAATGTTTTTGTTAATCTTGATACTATCGATGGTTAGGAACTATACGAATTTCTAGTACACATTCCACTGTCCAAGCAGAGATCATGTACAGATTTATTTAATTATTTTTTATGAGAAATAAAGGTCTGTTACTTTTTGCTCTATTTTATCCCTCTTCCTCTTTTTTTTTTAAAAATAAATTATTTTCTGCATCTTTGAAATGATAATTTCCTTTGTCGTTGCTCTGTAATAAGTCTTACATGTGTAAATGATATGATAACGATAAGAGAATTCTTTATGAGGGGTGAATACTAGGTCTTCAATCATCCCGGAAATCAACTACAATTCCGGTGATTTTAAGACTAGTTTCAAGTTCGGTCTTTAGACAATATTTGCTTCTGCCTGAATTTACCTTTGTCTTTTTCATTTGCCATTGGTCATATGTTAATCAGCTGTCCACATTTAATTCATTCTCTTTCGAAAGACATCCTCACTGTTTTTCCTCTGCACCCAATGACTTTGCAGCTAACAGTCGTTCATCTCGATTGATCGATCGACGATTTTATTCGTCCGATTTACTTGTCCCTACTTTTAACTTCATTCTTTATCGTGAAAGAGTCCGCACACGCCTCTCGAAACGGCTGTGAAACGTAGGCGAGCCTCGCTTGATCGATTTCGTCCCCGGCATGTGAAAAATCTCTCTTCTTCCAATTTTCTCAAGTGTTCCGTATCGCGACCCGATTACAGGGCCGGTTTCTCTTCCGTGCAAAACGGCCGATGAATAGAGGAGACAGACTCGACTATTGCACCGCGTCGATAGATTCACGAAGATCCGTCTTTCAGCCAACTCTTTTCTCTTTCTCTTTCATTGAGCTTTTTATTGCGTTCACCTGTCATGCTTTCCGAACCTAAATGTTTTCAAAATAATTAACGGGGTGGACTCCGATAGCGAAGCGATAACGCAGAATGTCATTTTTACCTACTAAATTGGCCAAAATTGTGGGTTTACGCCATTCGATTCTACGTCTTCATTTCTCAGAGAATTAAGATAAAATGCATTTTAATGTCTAGTTTGAAGTACATTCTAGATCGCTCTGATCATTGTNGTAATAAGTCTTACATGTGTAAATGATATGATAACGATAAGAGAATTCTTTATGAGGGGTGAATACTAGGTCTTCAATCATCCCGGAAATCAACTACAATTCCGGTGATTTTAAGACTAGTTTCAAGTTCGGTCTTTAGACAATATTTGCTTCTGCCTGAATTTACCTTTGTCTTTTTCATTTGCCATTGGTCATATGTTAATCAGCTGTCCACATTTAATTCATTCTCTTTCGAAAGACATCCTCACTGTTTTTCCTCTGCACCCAATGACTTTGCAGCTAACAGTCGTTCATCTCGATTGATCGATCGACGATTTTATTCGTCCGATTTACTTGTCCCTACTTTTAACTTCATTCTTTATCGTGAAAGAGTCCGCACACGCCTCTCGAAACGGCTGTGAAACGTAGGCGAGCCTCGCTTGATCGATTTCGTCCCCGGCATGTGAAAAATCTCTCTTCTTCCAATTTTCTCAAGTGTTCCGTATCGCGACCCGATTACAGGGCCGGTTTCTCTTCCGTGCAAAACGGCCGATGAATAGAGGAGACAGACTCGACTATTGCACCGCGTCGATAGATTCACGAAGATCCGTCTTTCAGCCAACTCTTTTCTCTTTCTCTTTCATTGAGCTTTTTATTGCGTTCACCTGTCATGCTTTCCGAACCTAAATGTTTTCAAAATAATTAACGGGGTGGACTCCGATAGCGAAGCGATAACGCAGAATGTCATTTTTACCTACTAAATTGGCCAAAATTGTGGGTTTACGCCATTCGATTCTACGTCTTCATTTCTCAGAGAATTAAGATAAAATGCATTTTAATGTCTAGTTTGAAGTACATTCTAGATCGCTCTGATCATTGTTTAATAAGATTATGT
>NW_017159900.1:0-235 GCF_001652005.2 Ceratina calcarata
TCTACTAATATTATTTACGTAACTGTGAACTTTGGGTATAAGAGAATCCACATGTTCAGCAAAAGTAAGTTTACGGTCAATTATTATTCCTAAATATTTAAAATGATTAAATATTTAAAAAGAATATCCTGTTATTGTCAATTGTAATAAAATTGTTAGTTTTATCAATTTTAAAACAACGGCCGTTTTTTGAGAGGCAACATTGAGCCTCAATTTTCTAATTCTATCGAATAGT
>NW_017159901.1:0-235 GCF_001652005.2 Ceratina calcarata
ATACGTAGGAAGAGGGCGGTCAGAGTGCGGCGGAGGAGTTGGATCTTGATAACGTGGGTGGCGTGTTCTTGGTTCTAACCGTGGGCGTAGCTGCCTCCTTCTTCTTCACTATAGCCGAGTTACTATGGGACATAGCTGCTACAGCAATGCGAGAAAACGTAAAAACAAACAAAATACAGATTTCATTAATATTCAAATAAATAACAATTTTAGAAAGACAGGATTAAAAAAAAAA
>NW_017159902.1:0-235 GCF_001652005.2 Ceratina calcarata
AGAAGAACATAGAAGACTGAGCGTTTTTCCCGTACCTGAAACATTAATTATCAAGACAAATCCAAAATTTTCATCGCTAATAACGTATGCAATAAAGTGATCCCGTTGTACCGGTCGGTGATTCCAATACACCATTTTTACTGGTTTGAAGACACTTGATCACTTTAGCCACATATATTCTTTTCGGACATACCGATAATTTATAATCGCACGTGTCACATACACCGTTATTGTA
>NW_017159903.1:0-235 GCF_001652005.2 Ceratina calcarata
GCTAGGATTCAACGGATCCTGTTGAGCGTGGGCGATCCACGTTCTCGACGCGGGAGTCCATTATATATTTCGCACCCGCGAGCCCATCATCTTCCTCCTGGGAATTCCTGTGGAAAAGTATCGATTCTTCCGCCGAGGGATCTTTCCCGGGCCACTCTACACCGTAGAATTCTGTAGATAGCGACGTCTCAACGCTGGCAAGAACCCGGCTCTTGGCGTTAGCGTTTTACCTGTA
>NW_017159904.1:0-235 GCF_001652005.2 Ceratina calcarata
ACAATTTTATGCAGATGTTGATGAAAATCAATTTTGTTAATCTTTCCTCAGCTCAGACTCGCTGCTCTCAACAATATTTAACACCGAGAGTACCTCTGTCTTAAATTAACTCATAGGAGTAATTCGTTCGCGGTACAGATAAGAAAATTTTGTTTCCTCGCGTATCGAACTTTGTTAATTGCTGCGAAGAGGAGCACACTCTTCGTCGGTCAATTCGGGAATGATCAAAATCCAT
>NW_017159905.1:0-235 GCF_001652005.2 Ceratina calcarata
TTAGAAACCGCCTACTACACCTACTAACGTAGGATTATTGGTGACGGCTGAACTGCAGAGATCGCTGAAAGACCGTCAATCTGGATGATTTCCGCGGAAACGCGGGAGGTCCAGTTTCGGTTAAGGAACTGACGCTCTATGCGTGGGATGGCCTTGTCCGGCGTATTCGTCTAACGCTGGACGCGCTTCTTGCCGTTCGAGAGCCCGAATCTGCTAGTAAATGTACCCAGCAGTT
>NW_017159906.1:0-235 GCF_001652005.2 Ceratina calcarata
TTAATATATTGTCTTCAAAATTTATATGTAGCTAATATGCAAATTACAGATAAATCGAAATTCTTATTCTTATACTCTAAAAAAAGTTATGCATCTATTAAGAGTACGCGCAGAGCAAGCAGATCGCAATCGCAGTGGTCTAACCTGAGTAAGTAGTAAGTGGACAGTAGATTATGATCAGACATAACAGAGAAACTGAAAGGTTTCCTGTCTGCTATGTCTGACCATAATCTAC
>NW_017159907.1:0-235 GCF_001652005.2 Ceratina calcarata
GGGTCATGTACCACACCGACAACAAGATCTAAATTCCCACTGGACACAGCAAAATAATAATTAATCATATGCAAAATGCATTCCAATGAACAACACACACAAAAAACCCCATGAACGAGAAACGAGCGAGAAAAATAGAGGAGAATCGCTGCATGTATTAAAACACCCCGAACTCGCAGGTACAGCGTGCAACCCGAGGATAAAGCGTGATAAATCAAGCGCGAGATCATAACTC
>NW_017159908.1:0-235 GCF_001652005.2 Ceratina calcarata
GTTCTTATAAGTATGTCTCTATGCGTGAATCCTATTTCTTTTCGTGCTTAATTGAGATAACACTTCAACACAGATAAGATATTCTAATGAATGGTTCCCTAACACTCAGTCAAGCTTAAACCGATTAATTTTATATTCTAAATGTACGTAAGTCTAATCTTAATAGTACGATATGTGAGTTACATAAATACATAATTTTGCCCCGAAAAATACGATGATTTTAATGACCTTGGCA
>NW_017159909.1:0-1016 GCF_001652005.2 Ceratina calcarata
GGCGACTCCATTCTTCGCTCTTGTATCTGGCCATCGAGCACCATTTACTGACTCCCTGCAGGTAAGTACTCCCTATTAATACCTTCGACGCATCCCAGTCGGAGTTACCCATGTTGCTAATCCTTTTCTTCTTGGTTTCAGGTACCCAGGTCTCGAATGCCGGGATGCCCAGGCCCCCGTCCCGCACTGGTGCATGGAAGAAACCCAGCGGGACATCATCCGGTAGGTATAACCACTTCCTGACCGCTTTTCTCACCATCTTGTCCATCTTACGCAGTGAGGTATACTTAATTGTGCCGAAGACGAGGCTGTGGACAAACCGCGGAAGAAGGTAAGTCGTCAAAATCTTCAGCCTTTGTTGAGGTTTCAGTGGACCTCGGCTGATACGCAGCAGTTTATTTTCCAGGTCCTGCTGGACCTCTGATGGACCCCTAGACGAAAACTCAACGCCCAGGTAGTTCCAGACCTCGCCGGGTTGTATCTGGCGGATGGCCTCTCCCGCGAGCTGAAAGTAGGACTCGGTGCCAACCTTCATCTTCTTCCCATGTCCATCTGGTATCAGCGAGAGCGCATGGCATTTCATTGGCATAATCTGTAACCCAAATACTTTCAGTTTACTCTCCACTATCCTTAAGAGCTCACAAAGGCCCTCTCTGGTAGATGTCACCAGCACAAGGTCATCGGCAAAGGCCAGTGCATTGAAGTTAACGCCATTTATCCTGTATCCCAGGTAGTCGGGAAGCGATCCCAGCACTTCATCGATGACTATGTTGAACAGGAGCGGCGACAGCGGGTCTCCTTGCCTCACTCCTCTATTTGGCTTCAGATCCGGTGAAAAAGCGCCGTCCACTTCTAACATCGTGTGGGCGTCGTCGTACATGTTCTCCAAGTACGTGCAAAACTTTTCTTCCAGGCCTTTCCTCGCTACTGCCCGAAGAAGTTCCGGTCTAGACACCGTGTCAAAAGCTTTCCTGATGTCAAGCGTGGCCACATGCAAGGGGGCCAACCTCCTCCGG
>NW_017159909.1:2612-3253 GCF_001652005.2 Ceratina calcarata
TACGTGTGTCCTCCTTATCCATAGTTGATATTCCTGATCTTGTCCTTCAACCTGCGAATCAGAATATTGCACTTCTGTGAATCAAACGCTGTGTGAGCATTGTCTGCTATTCCCGCCACTGTACAGTTATGACATCTAGTCACTCCGGTTTGTCTCTTGTCACATTTACGCGTCTCGTGTCCGCCCGCACATATTCCGCACGCATCAGTCCTGCTCTGGCACGCCGTAGCCAAGTGTCCAAACCCGAGGCACTTAAAGCACTGTATTACTCTCACATGGTCTCCAATCCTACAGACACTCCAACCAATGTGTATCCGACCCATATTAATTAGCTTCGATCTAACCTCCGGGACCACCTCAACAACGCATGAAGATTCCGCCTTGCCTTTACCTGGAAAGCGGTACACCATTTTAATATCGACTTCTTTTTCTTTTCCAGCTTCCGTTCCTAAATTCTGACGTTTCAAGGAGTCAATTACTGCGTCATCGCTCATCTCTACGGGCACGTCTCTTATCATCATCCTCGGTAGGTATTTCGAGCTTTCCTTCACTACTAATCCTTCTCTTTTCAGCGTCGGGTCCGTCATTAGCTTCTGAATATCCATCTCGGTGGCTACAATCTTAACCGAGTTATTCCTACC
>NW_017159910.1:0-235 GCF_001652005.2 Ceratina calcarata
ATCTTGTAGCATATGTACAAAAATTATGTTGGCAGATCGATTCTAAATTTAATTACCTAAATAGTAAAGAGAATGTATTAAATATTGAGGAAATTTTAAATCACAGAGCAGATATAATCTTAAATAATTATCGAAATAATTAGCAATCGAGTTGAATTAACTCCGAAATTAAAATTGAGTAGAATCTAAATGAAATATCTGATAGAGTTACGTTCGATTGGCACAATTACTTACG
>NW_017159911.1:0-235 GCF_001652005.2 Ceratina calcarata
GTATGAGCCGTAGGATTTCTGCCAAAAGTTTAAGACATTTAATAAAAAATTGTGTTCAATATTTGAAGCAAAATTCACAAAATTCATTCGACATAAGAATTCAAGATGTAATAATTTTTTTAACAGCTTCGCAGAATTTCTAAAATTTTGTACAATCTTTTATTAATTTAATTATTAAAATTTCAATGCTTTGTCATTGTTTTTATTTCAACTTTAAAACGGATCAGCGTGTGAG
>NW_017159912.1:0-235 GCF_001652005.2 Ceratina calcarata
GATAACGATACTGCCTGGTGTTAATGGGGATTTCGTCCTTGGTGTGAATCGAGTGCTAAAAGTTCGGGACCTTTCCCAGTTTATCTCCCGGCAGTTAGAATCGGTCTGAATATTCCTGGATTACTTTGTAAACGTGTTCCCGTTCTTCCTTGTTGAGGTGATCGGTTTGTAGTAATTTCGATACTTCCTGTGTACGTTTGTGGGCTGGTATGGGCTTGGTCTGGTATGATTGCAC
>NW_017159913.1:0-235 GCF_001652005.2 Ceratina calcarata
AAAAATTTATAATAATATACAATTACAAATCTTCTCTAAGAGCTGGAAGATTCTCCAGAGTAAACTTTCGCTCCAATTCAGTTGCTTCTTCACAACTCTGCTTGGCAAGACTTACTATGGCTTTTCCAGCTTCTTCTTGATATCTCTTGTATGTCTTAAAATCTATTTCTGGTATGTTCAAACATGTTAATAGTTTATTTAAATTAGTGTATCCAATCCCACTGTGTATCATGCC
>NW_017159914.1:0-235 GCF_001652005.2 Ceratina calcarata
AGCGTTCTTCGGTTGGCAACAATGTAAGAGTGTTTGCATTTTCTGTTATTCCAGTTTCATATTTCATTTTTAGAATCAGTTGAATTTACTTCATGGAATATTTTTGATGTTTTCTATTGAAATATCACGTAGACGCATAACGTACACAGTATAAAGCGTTTGTCCCCCAATTCTTAGAACGCGCAGAGCGAAACTTGTTTGGAATGTTTTATTTATGTTCGGCCCGGAGAAAATG
>NW_017159915.1:0-235 GCF_001652005.2 Ceratina calcarata
CCCCCTCTCTTCCATCTTATACTTCCCAGAAATATCTGTCATTTCTGAAACATAACAATTTATGTATTGTATAGGTGGAGAATATGACTTTAAGTGTTAAGTATTTCGTACTTACTAGTTTCAGCCACGGTATGTATAGCCACAGCTACCGACCGGCTGAATATCTGTGTCGCGTATGAGACTTTCATTTTTTTTAATTTTTCTTCATATACGTGGTGTTCTGTCACACGTGACA
>NW_017159916.1:0-235 GCF_001652005.2 Ceratina calcarata
CGTCAAAGCCTATGTTCCATAGAGTCGCTGCCAAAGCGGAACCCTGAGGAACACCTGCTTCGATTGGCTTCTGGATATAATTTCCCTCGTGGTCAATAAACGTTATTTTTCTATTTGTAAGATAGGATATAATTATTTTAATTAAATAATTTGGAAATTTTTTATTTATAAGTCCTTTAATAACCGTCGTCCACGGAATGGAATTAAAAGCATTTTTTATATCTATACTGATTGC
>NW_017159917.1:0-235 GCF_001652005.2 Ceratina calcarata
CCATATTGACAACAAACTGCAAATAAAATTTTTAATGTTTGATTTTTCGCTACAGGAGAATATATGTCATGAATTACATCTGTTTGCTGAAAACCTTTCACAACTAATCTAGCCTTGTATCTATTATTTGACTTTTTCGTATAAACCCATTTGACATCTAGAACCTTTTTATTTTCTACTCTATCAACTAGCTTCCACGTTTTATTTTTCTCAATGCATTCAATTTCTTGATTCA
>NW_017159918.1:0-235 GCF_001652005.2 Ceratina calcarata
ATATTAAAAAAGTAGATGAATCATAGTACATATAATAAGGCTATTAATTTTATTTTGTATCTTTTGTATTTTCCTTATAAAATAATCAAGTCGGTAACATATTATTGATAGGTAAAACGTGTTGAACTCATGAAGCGCTTCAGACAAATCATACTATGTAGCGCTTATCGATTAATTTACCATAAAAATAATCGTTTCTTGTCAAATACATTTACTACGGTTTGTTATCAAAGAC
>NW_017159919.1:0-235 GCF_001652005.2 Ceratina calcarata
AAATTAATGAGTATTTTACATCTCTGGGCCTTTTGAAGTGTGATTTTAATTTCCCTTCCTGTATTTCTGTGAGATGTTTTTTCCGCAAATACGACACCGAAAAGATACAGACACAGATAATAATTTTTTGAATTTACTTTCGTGCTAAAACACAATACATAAATATTAATTAGATGATTATAAATTAAAATATGTAATGAATATTAATAATTTTAGTTAAGGATACCTAAATAAT
>NW_017159921.1:0-235 GCF_001652005.2 Ceratina calcarata
GAGGAGGACTCGAAGTTGACGGGAAATCAGTAACTTATTAAACAAAATAGGTAGAATACAAAAAAATATATTTCTCTAATGAACAATTTTGATCAGTCTTATCGTCGAATGACTTTATCGGACTAGAATCGAATCTACTGTCAGTAGGAAACCTCGGAAAAGAAAAAATCGGTACCCGCTTTGCGATGAGAATATTAACAAATCGACTTACAGATCGTTGACTCCTGATATTCGC
>NW_017159922.1:0-235 GCF_001652005.2 Ceratina calcarata
ACTCACCACAGCCTAGCCACACAAATTACAAAAATAAGTCCATGCAAAACCGTGCATGGTGTACGATAGCGGACGAATTAGAGGTCAACGTCAATAACGTGAAGACGAAATTAAAATCTGTATTATCATCGTACCGCCGAGAGAAAACGAAGGCGATGAAAAACAGAGGTTTATATATAAAGTTTGTGACGAACCGTCACGTTACGTCCTTCGACCCCGAACACGGCCACCGATT
>NW_017159923.1:0-235 GCF_001652005.2 Ceratina calcarata
TTATATGAATTTTTCGTAAATATATGAATTGATTCAACAGAGTTTATAATCCAAGTTACATACGAACTCATTTTTTATTTAACACAAAGATATAGACAGATATATGTTTACGTATCTCAGTTTATTGATTTACATACAATTCAAGATTTTCAACAGCGAAACCATTGAAGTTTCTATGAAAACTTGTACTATCTTCGCTTGCTATCACTCGAGTACAATGCATCGCTGACGACGT
>NW_017159924.1:0-235 GCF_001652005.2 Ceratina calcarata
AATATTTTTTTCCACGTAATCTTAATCGAGATACGTTAGAAAATTTCTTTGGCCAGATAAGGCAACACTCATTCAGGGCGAATAATATTAATTCAACACAGTTTGAAGATTTGTATAAGGCACTGCTCATTAAGAATATAAGCGGTGTGCACTCTGTTGGCAGCAATTGCGAGGAAACTTTTGACCATTCTTTATTACAACTACAGAATTTAATACGAGAACGACCGGATAGTGT
>NW_017159925.1:0-235 GCF_001652005.2 Ceratina calcarata
CAAGAAACTGACGAGACGAGCTAATGCGTTGTCGGACGGTCGCGCTATTTTTTTTTCAATAGCACTAATAGTCCTGACAATTGACTTTCGGCTTGTAAACCGAATTTAACGTTGATTGATAAAGATAGAATATTTTCCAAATAATGCTGTCGATCCTCCGCGCGAACTCAGGTATTCGGGTTGAATTAAATTTCCGAAGAACGACGTTGTCCCCGGTTCGAGATTTATTCACGTC
>NW_017159926.1:0-235 GCF_001652005.2 Ceratina calcarata
AATTTTGACTTAGACCACTTTCATAATTATGGGCACATTTATTTATAATAAAGGCCTTGTCGTAGCCTTGCCGGTACCATCATACATCAGTCATAATACTTATCTTAGTTACAACTCACTTATTCTTGACCAATCAGTCTGATAGTACACGGTTGATTACTGTATGCAACGAGACGGCCGCCACCTGTGTATACGTGTGCCTATATACACAAAGGGTACCGAGGAGGCGCGCGCG
>NW_017159927.1:0-235 GCF_001652005.2 Ceratina calcarata
ATGTGTAACAAATGCTGTATCTAGTTTCTTTCACTTAACTATTATATTTTAAATAGGTTCGTATACAGATTTGCCGAACTAACTTACACTCCAACACACCTGCACGGCATACACACACCAAGGCTGCTCTCTCAAACGCAATACCACTTGTGCCCTCTCACTCACATTCCGCGTACATGCCACCAGGGGTCGGATATTTTATCCCTCGGCCGGAAAGTGGGGACGACGCGACCAT
>NW_017159928.1:0-235 GCF_001652005.2 Ceratina calcarata
ATATATCAATGTTTCTAAAGCACTTGAGAACTGTAAATAGGGGAGTTTCATGTTTGATGCATTGTTAAGTGAGTTGAAAAAGCGTAAAAAATAATTTTGATAAATAATATTAGAATCTCCAACGACGCATTCATTACATAATAATTTATTACAATTTAGTTACGATTTGCAATGTCCTGCATTTTAACAGAACTATTTTAAATGAGTCGAACAAAATATATGTATATTAATAAAT
>NW_017159929.1:0-235 GCF_001652005.2 Ceratina calcarata
AATTCGCTCACTAATCATAACAGTATAGAGGTTGCCGTAATTTGATCTCTGCGTTATCGCGTTCAATTATTGCAAATAATGAACAACACTAGAAGGAGTACGTTCCATAAATTCCATTGCCTTATTGTTACATTCCGATATATCAACAACGAACTCGCTATTGATTTTAGGTGTCATATGTTTATTATAACTTTTTTATAAAGTATGTGCAGGCCTATGTTTATAGAACATTTTC
>NW_017159930.1:0-235 GCF_001652005.2 Ceratina calcarata
CAACCTGTCACATGATGATCAGTACGCCTTGCAATAGATCCCTCACCGTTCGTAAGGAAAAACAAGGCGGAGAAAGAAAGGTCTCGTGCATCCTAGCACAGACCACCTCGAACGCGTCAATCTAAACCAGGAGAAGTGCACCGGGAATAGTAGGTTGTTTACAACAGCCATCTTGGCAAGCCGGTGGCCTCAGCAGGATCGGCACATGCGCAGCTCCGTCCTGCGCAGAGAACAT
>NW_017159932.1:0-235 GCF_001652005.2 Ceratina calcarata
ATGGATGGACTGGAAGCCATATACGAGATAGAAATACCACAGACCAGGGAGGAATTAGAAATAGAAGACAAGGACGAAAAGCACAATTAAACGGAGGACAGGGCATATACAACTGGAGGCAGAAAGCTTACCTTGGATGAAAGGATTGAGGCATGGAGAAATGGAACACTGGAAGCGGAAAAAAGTTGTGACGCGCGTAACCCGAGTCGGCGTGTTAGGTGCGCCGCCGAGTGGT
>NW_017159933.1:0-235 GCF_001652005.2 Ceratina calcarata
TATATTATCATGAAATTGTAGTTGACCCGCAACAATTTTTAAACCTGTAACCTGGCTGGCCTTTACATCAATTTTCTTTACTGGTTTGATGTAAACTGAAAAGGTGGCCGCTCCGTGCTTTGCAGCAATTTGTAAAATATCTGCAGTTCTCGAGAAACCTCCAGTTTCCAAATCAAAGTAGACTGGTATTGGAGATAAAACGTCCTCAGGTACATGAATCACAGCAGGTAAATCG
>NW_017159934.1:0-235 GCF_001652005.2 Ceratina calcarata
AGCTCCGCCGGGGCATCTCTCGAGTCAAAAATTTCACCCCCTACCACGTAGTATTTTCACTACGGTTACGGCAATGGGAACAGGCCTTAATTCGTAAAATTGATGGAGAATTATATAGGAAAATTATGATTGTACGTCTAGAGAACACATAACCCTAGCTGTTGGCAATACGAATGGGGCATCTCATGATTGGCCAGGAAAGTGAGATTTAAATATTGAAATCCGTTGCTTATCC
>NW_017159935.1:0-235 GCF_001652005.2 Ceratina calcarata
AACATGAAAACCATGGTACAGTTTACAGGAATCCATTGAAAAATGTCCAATCTTCTTACTAGAAATGCGTTCGGATCGACCCAACATATTCGTTGCGTTGAACATTCTTTTTATAAGAAATTTGTATTTTAAGATCTGGGACGAAGGTTTGGCCGAGGTGGCTCAAAGGTGGAGCAATCAATGTCACTTTGGTCACGATCAATGCAGAAACGATGGTACAAATTTTTGTAATCGA
>NW_017159936.1:0-235 GCF_001652005.2 Ceratina calcarata
CTTATCCTGTTATCGTATCCCCTCCCCCCTCTTGCTGCTGCTCTTGCGGTTGCTGCTAGTTTGTCCTCCGTTTGTCGGCAGCGCCCGCCAATCTCGAAAGAACCAGTATACTTTATAACCATAAAATAAGAAGGAAATAATCAGCGTTCAATCCTACTAATCAAAATGTTTGTCAAAAAGAAAAGGTTAAATATATCACTTCCACTTACTTCAGATTGCAGCTCCTCTGCTTCTT
>NW_017159937.1:0-235 GCF_001652005.2 Ceratina calcarata
ATCGAAATTCCGCAAATCTTACATCACTGCCTTGTATAGATAAAGACTCTAGTGACAGACGCATCGATTATTCAAGCAATTGCAACAACGGAGAAGAAAGGGGACGCGTCGCCGGATCGAGAGTCAGGTTTGTGGATGTCCCCTAAGAAGACCGCTAGGGTACGGCAGACGGCCTCCACATTGTGGCCGCTTGGCGCCACTAGCGAGAACTGTCGACTAGGGAGTTCGTCCCTCT
>NW_017159938.1:0-235 GCF_001652005.2 Ceratina calcarata
TAAAGAAGGGACTCAATGTAAGCTGGAAAGATTTCCAGTTTAGAGAAAATGAAGCATGTAACCAACACGAAAAAATCCAAGAGCTGAGCAACCTGAAAACAAAAATTTGACAAGAGCGATGGGATTCTGACGAGCACGGACGACGAACATATGAGTTTATGCCAAAAGTAAACGTAGCACATCAGAACAGCAAATGGAACAAGCTGTGCAGGAACAGTATATACATAATAACTGG
>NW_017159939.1:0-235 GCF_001652005.2 Ceratina calcarata
AAAGTATAAACAAAGTAAAATAAACAACTTTTTATTTACGACTGGGCGATGATGGGGTGATAAAAGTATTATTCATTGGTTTCAATCATATTAGTCCTTTTCCCTGGAAACCTATATTTTTCTTTACATCATCATATTCCCCATAAAAAAATCTATAACCATTCTTTTTATTGAAAACGTATATGATATGAAATCACACGAGAGATTTATACAAAAGTTTCCACAAGCTCCTGTG
>NW_017159940.1:0-235 GCF_001652005.2 Ceratina calcarata
ATCTCCCTACCTGTAGCTGGCTAACTCTGTTAAAGAGTTGCTGCCGTGCTTGCATCTACGCAGGATGTCTACCGGCGATTTTCACGAAGTTCTGGCGACTTTGCTCGGTGAAGGCGCTTCCGAGAAGCTCTCAGTCAGCACCTTCAGTCGGCTGAAGGCGCAATGGCTGGATGAACTCCAGTTTGGGCGCAAGTGATCTGAGCAATACGCGGTAGGCCCATCTCTGAGCGGATGG
>NW_017159941.1:0-235 GCF_001652005.2 Ceratina calcarata
GCCGTAAAGTATCCTTGAGTTGACCGTACTGCTGAATAGCCTTCTTACCGCTTCACTTGGGCCTCCAATGTTCGGAAGAATCTTGCAGAGATGATTCATAAATCCGGTCGTTTTCGAAAGTGTCAATTCGATGTGTTCATTGAAATTCATACGTTCATCCAAATAGACCCCTAACTATTTTGAAAACGGTTCCATTACAATAGTTTCGTTCATTATTTTAATAAATTTAATTTCC
>NW_017159942.1:0-601 GCF_001652005.2 Ceratina calcarata
TGAGCAAATGCTAAAAGAAAATGTCTTTCGGCCGTCTGAAAGCCAGTGGGCCAGTCCGTTACTAAAAAAAGCAGGCGAATGGAGACCATACGGGGACTATCGTCGTCTAAATGGCATGACCGTACCGAATAGGTGCCCTCTATCTCATATTCATGATGCAGCTCACCGTTTTCACGGCTGCACACTTTTTTCAAAGACAGATTTAAAGCGAGCATATTTCCAAATTCCGGTAGCACCGGAGAACATAGAGAAAACTGCTGTGATAACACCTTTCGGGTTATACGAATTGATGGTCATGCCATTTGGGCTATGCAATGCCGCACAGACATTTCAAAGGCTCATGGATTCCACATTGCGAGGCTTACACTTTTGCCAATGTTATATAGACGACATAATTGTCGCTTCTTCTGATGTGGAAGCGCATGAGCAACACTTACGTCTAGTATTTAATAGATTAAGAGAGAATGGTCTAACTATAAATTTAGCCAAATGTAAGTTCGCGGAAAAAGCAATAGAATATTTAGGATGTAAGGTTAGTGTTGAAGGGATCGCGCCGCTGGAAGAGCGGGTCCAAGCGATTCGAGAGTACCAGAAACCCAAA
>NW_017159942.1:3002-4380 GCF_001652005.2 Ceratina calcarata
CAAAAACCACGTTTGGATCTTTTATTCCATTACGATACCACGATTAAAACAGTGGACCGTCATGAAAGGAGCAATGTTCAAATATTTTTAAACAATTCAAAAATACTGTTTAAACAATGAACTCTGCTCAATGAACAATAAATGTGAGAAAAAAAACATATATATGTTAAAAAAAATATGGTCGGCGCCAGGACGCGAACCTACGTCAAAAAAGTACGCAGCGATTACTGGCCTGGAGTCTTCGCCGCTTCGCCACCGCCGTTGTTGGAAAACTGTCTTCCGTCTCGGCACTTGAACATGGGACAATTTCGTTTATTTTCACTTTATCGTTGTTGAAATTATGTCTATCCTTACTGAAAATGTTTAAAAACATGTAATAAAAATTCTGTATGAAAAAGACATACAAATTCGAAGCAGAAGTTACTTTTTCAAGCAAAAAAAGAAGTTTTTGATTTTTTTCACATTGACGCACCAATTTTAAAAATCTGAAAAAATTCATGAACAATCCTTGCAACAATACGAATCTACCATAAAAATATGAAAATAGTATCCCCCCCATTTTCTATGTGAAAAAATTATTTTTAGCACTTTTTTATTTTTCACGGCTACATTTTGCAAGGGAAAAATCTGAAAAAATTCTCAGACTTGTCCAACTACACTGCGGACATGTCAGAATTTTTTCAGATTTTTCGCAAGGCGTTAAATAAGGAAAAACCTCAAAAAGCTGATTTTTCGAATTTTCCCGATTACTCCCCCCCTGGTAGAGATATAGGGCTAAAAATTGGAGTGAATGTTTCTTTTTTGATATGCTATCGAATGGCGCAAACGGCGCTTCATTCGGCTCAAGGGCACATTTGACCCTCTTATCCAGCTAGGCCCTTTAAAGACTTACAGTGGAAGACTGTAAATTTCGCGAGTTGATAAGCAACTCACTCGGGGGGGAGTGATGTGGCGCCTTGCCACATGGAAAGAAAAATTCCCTACGCGTAGCATCTAGTCTTAGTATAGTTAGTTTTAAGCGCGCTAGTTAGTAAGCTTAGTTTTGAGAACACGCGAACGTTTGGACTTCCTCTCCTTCCTTACTTGCTTGTACCTGAAGCTACAAAAGAGCCACGCCGTTAGTGACCTGTGCAATTTAAGATTAAAAGAACGAACCAAAGAATAAGCGTACAGCACTTGTGTGAGTAACGTAAAGTGTTTTAATAAAACCAGTCTCTCCCAGCTTGACCACGCCGGGTCGCTACAAGAATGCGAAAACCCCGAAATGAGCGCTCTCAGTTTCTCTCTGATGGGTACGATCACGGTCGTATACACCAGGGATGGGATATTTTTACCCACGACGCTCGCTTCCCCTGTTTTTCGCCCGTATTTCGATCCC
>NW_017159943.1:0-235 GCF_001652005.2 Ceratina calcarata
ATGTGATGGGAAACATCACGTATTGCTGCACTTCGAGGGATCGAAGCCGACAAATGATTGGCAAGCTACGCGCTCCTCGCGAAGTAGATCCGACAGAAGAGTAGCTAGCCGTTCTAGCAGTCAAGTTCGGAAGGAGGAAGACATCCACTAACCACTCTGTGTCGTTTCACTGCAGTACGTTGTCCGGCAACGCGGAAAATTAAGTGTTGCTCGTGACTGTCCTCGTGCGTATTCA
>NW_017159944.1:0-235 GCF_001652005.2 Ceratina calcarata
CCCGGAAAGTGTTCCGAGATCAGGACTTGCAGCATCTCTTTTACGTCCTTCGTCATTGTGCCGTCGCTCTTCGTCAACATTCCTAAGCTACCTTGATCCACGCTCTCTAGAACTTTGTTTATTCTCGCTATTTGCTGCGTCTTCTCCAGGCCTTTGCAAAAGTTTCTCCACGACCTTTCCTTGGCTCTGCGTATCTCTGTGTTCATTCTGGACTCGGCCCTGCGTGCCTTGCGTC
>NW_017159945.1:0-235 GCF_001652005.2 Ceratina calcarata
ACCACTTCATCTCATTTTTCCATGAGCGGTAATTATTATTATTCAGCTTCGTTACATGGTTTATGCTCGAATTATCTTTTTCCATTTTGTCTTGTTCAATCACTTTTCACTATAAAGATTGACTATTACCCGTTGCTTATTGCCACGCGGTTGTTTTTAGGTTATATACCTAATCTCTAGTTATCCGGCGCATCTAGTTGCGATCTGGGCCCATAACCATTGTTGTGGGTTTTAC
>NW_017159946.1:0-235 GCF_001652005.2 Ceratina calcarata
TTTTATGGGTGTTGACAAAATCCGGCCATCCCAGCGTCGAAATGACGAACTTTTGGCAAAAAATTTCGTTTTTCCTCAATTACTCCTAAATCGTTGGTCGTATGGGAAAATTGCATAAAACCTTTCTTGTAGAGGACAACGAGATCTACAATTTCCATGCAAAAATTTTTCTCTGGTGTGAACAGTTTACGAGTAATTTGCAAAAAACTGTTTTTTTGTTTTTCGTCAATAACTC
>NW_017159947.1:0-235 GCF_001652005.2 Ceratina calcarata
AGCACTGCTGAATAGAAGCTCAGCCTATAAAACAAGCGTAATGTACAATAAAAAAAGAAAAGTAAAACGAATGTGGGACAGCGCAATGGTGGCGCACTTCGTTGGTGAAAAAGCTGCAATTAGAAGATACCGTAACGGTGACAATGGGGTAAGTGACCGATATTAAACGAGCGTATCCCTCCCCCCTTCATTGTATTCTATTTCACCGTCCGAATTTGACTATTTAACGGAGAGC
>NW_017159948.1:0-235 GCF_001652005.2 Ceratina calcarata
ATATATTATATAACATAATATTTCAAACCATATATTATATAACATAATATTTCAAACCATATGTATATTAGAATTCCTTCTGACTTAGAAGAACGTATCGAACAATTTTATGAATCTTACTTACATGCCTGTAATCTGGAAATTTTCATTAAAAATTGTCAAGAATATTTAGTGATGCTTATGTCATTGTCCATGAATAAATTTTCCTATAAAATCGACATGCACAGTCAATAAA
>NW_017159949.1:0-235 GCF_001652005.2 Ceratina calcarata
AACTATTCAGTAACTTCGACATAATGGCCGTATCTGACGGTTTGTCATCTGCACATTGTCTAATTTCCTGCAGATTTTTTCAAATTTTTCTGTTCGCGTCGTCCCCACTTTCCGGCCGAGGGAAAAAATACCTCCACGCTGCTCTCACGCAGCCTCACGCTCAGTAGAGCCGGAGTCGGCCAAGAGCCAGGCAAGACGTAACGTCGAGCCACTCTTCCTCGTGTTTCCATCCTCG
>NW_017159950.1:0-235 GCF_001652005.2 Ceratina calcarata
ATTACAACAAATTATCGTATACAGGATTCATATTTTATAATAAAGTAAAACTTACAGTTCTGGCTACTTATATAACTATGTACATGTATAAAACGCAGAAATAAAATGTATAATAATAAACATAAATAACATAAAAAAATAATAGTAAACATGTATAAACGCTACGAGTGCCTTCTCTTCTTGTTTGCCTCAATCGCTTGCAATATTAATTTATTATTAGTTGTTTTATTATAAG
>NW_017159951.1:0-235 GCF_001652005.2 Ceratina calcarata
AAGGGTATTTGCTTACCTTTGTTCTTTCCTGCTGTCAATAACCTTCAGTGGTCGGTAATGGGACTTTAATTTAACCTATCTTATCTTCGGTCGGTAACCAGGTCTGCCTTAGCCTCTGTCAAGAGTGCACGTTACCTTTCTGGTTACCCTAATTCTCTCTTATACCCTGTTCAGATTCCTGATTTTAGATGGTACGCCTTCTACTGTACTGCTCTCCTACTCTACCTACCTACCT
>NW_017159952.1:0-235 GCF_001652005.2 Ceratina calcarata
AAGAAGGAGGCTCCTCCCCCTTCGCAGGATGTTTCCGCGAAGGGGAAGAAAAAGGCCCCTAAAAAAGGGGCCCACGCGAAGGCCCAGGTCAAGGCCCCGGGGGCCGTGAAGAAGGTTAAGCCGCAGCGCCTACCTAGAGCTGCGGCTGTGACCATTACGGCCCCCAAGGATAGTGGGGTAAAGGTCAGCGACGTCATGGCGAAAGCCATGGCGTCAATAGACCTGGGCCAGATGG
>NW_017159953.1:0-392 GCF_001652005.2 Ceratina calcarata
AGATAGTTAGGTCAAGGTGTGCTTAAGCACTTTAAATAAAGGCAAGAACCCGTAAATCAGGACGTAACACTTGTACACTCCGAGACAATATGATAGGACACCCCTGAATTTTCCGTACATCTCCAATTCAGTGCTATTTGCAAACATTATGTATATACATCTATAAAAACTATGTCCACATCTTGTAACACACGAAAACTCGGTTATTGTTTCCGTTGTCTTACATCAATTGTTCTATTTGTTTTAAAAGAAATGCGAAAAATGATAGGATATGTTGATGAAAGTGACAATTTGATATAAAAACAAGAATTTTATTCAAATTTCAATAATGTGCAAATAATTTCCCTTTTCTTTCTGTGACCTCTAATAGCTTTTTCGAGAGGCTTTTGTAT
>NW_017159953.1:413-1355 GCF_001652005.2 Ceratina calcarata
TCGCGCACGGGGTCGCCGCCTAGCGGCGGCCGCGGTATTCGCGGATAGCGTCCGCGGCTGCGCACTGTGCGGCAGCGGAACCGGTGGTCGCGTTCGAGTTCGCAGAACGTAACGTGACGATTCGTTACAAAGTCTTACCGTGTATCACATTTTGTACTATAGATTCGACGGTCCCAAGTCTTTCGAGTTTACTCTGTGTCTACGACAATAATCTGTCTACCGTTCAATTCTCGGAGTTGGATATATTTGAAATCACATGCGTAGATGCATATGAGCGAAACGTAAGATTTGTAATCTATGCGTGATGATTTCTAGTTATTGTTGATCTACTTATCCAAAGGTTTCGCGATGTATTCTTAACATGAAAATTTCATATAAATGCGATTGATATTCCTTTTTATTAAATTAAAAATAACATTCACACGTTCATAGGTGTTATGAAGTGTGGGTGATGTATTAAGTATCAGGTCTGAAATGCCACCCAAAAAATCAAATATTGGCAGAACAACCAGACATGTACGTAAAGTGTCAGCCAGTAGAGCTGCTGAATGCGGGGAGGGTAGGGGAGGGGTGAGAGGGTGGGGTTGGCGAGGTGCAAACGACGTGCCGAAGGCACGAACGAACTTCAGCATTACGAATTAGGGCAAGGATTAAAACTCTCAGCAACAAGCGCTTACTACATCGTGCCGATCCGGCACAATCGAGATCGACGGATAGGTTCAGGCAGTATCCGGTATCGATCCATGTATCGCGGAGGTCGGTTACTGGAATACTGTACCACCGGGCTTACACCGGCCACGATTGTTCCTTGTGTAAATAAAGGCGTGGTTTTAATTAAGCAACGAGGAAGTATCCTGCAGAGAAACATATACAGGGTGTCCCAGCGGTGGCATGGTGGCAGGTGGCATCTCAAATATCTCGCTTGTTCTTCATGATAGAAAA
>NW_017159954.1:0-235 GCF_001652005.2 Ceratina calcarata
CGGGACTTCGGGCCTTCTTTCGGCTCACGAATCTATGTTCTAGGTTCTCGGATCCAACGGTCACCTGCCACCTAGGGGTGGCAGAAGTACCTGCGGACGCTCTCCGGATTACGACAATTTATACATACACCTTTAGATTCATGAATCTTTGTTCCCAAAGGTTTTTGTTTCCAGCCAAGATTCCCCATTCTTACGATAGTATTCGTATGAGTGCTTTCCTTTTCTCGTGTATTAA
>NW_017159955.1:0-235 GCF_001652005.2 Ceratina calcarata
ACTCTCGTCGTGTCTTTTTTAACGAGCGACACTCTCGCTGTATCAGTTAACGAGCTATACTCTCGTGAAGTCAAATAACTAAACAAATAGCAATTAATTAACGACTCTCCCAACGTATCGACTCTACTCTCCCGCCGCAAAAGTTAGACCGACTAAATCTATAGTACCGATCAACGTCAGATTCCCGTTACGGACTCTAGCAAGAAGCAATGCATCCGAAAACCGCTTTGCCACT
>NW_017159956.1:0-235 GCF_001652005.2 Ceratina calcarata
AAATCAATGCACATACTGACTGCACCGATTTCTGGTATCAAGACTGTGCAGCGACACAACATATGACATCCATAAAAGACTGGATAATTAATTTTACAAAACTAAAAGATCCCTCAATGGTCATGATTGGTGATGCAACCGAATTGGAAGGTATTGGAGTATGAGATGTTGAATTACTAGCTTTTAATGGCAAGGAATGGTACCCAATAGTATTAAAAGATGTCTTGTTTGTACC
>NW_017159957.1:0-235 GCF_001652005.2 Ceratina calcarata
TTATCTACACTTTTTAACTAGGCATGCTTCCTCCATGTAGTATATGCTCTAAGGTACAGATAGTTCTCGTTTCACTGGGAACTCATCGTTTCCTTTTACGTTTTGACTGAACATCGACGGACATTTAATGTGTTTTTTTTGTTTTTCTAAATAGTTCCATTGGTTAAGTAAATATACCGCATATGCACCAGGGAACGAGCAGCACACACGGGGCTCTCCACACTCGGCGGTACTC
>NW_017159958.1:0-235 GCF_001652005.2 Ceratina calcarata
CGCCGTCCGAAGTCGAAAATCCGAGAGCGTGGTATTTGCCGCATCACGCTGTAATCCAATCGAAGATCCGGATAGTCTTCGACGCTTCGCGAAAGACTAGTCTCGGAAAATGTCTAAATGATTTTCTCATGAAGGGACCCGCGCTTCAGAGCGATCTAGCTTTGATCTTGTTAAATTGGCGACGTTACCGTTACGCTTTCACTGCGGATGTCGTCAAGATGTTTCGACAGATTCG
>NW_017159959.1:0-235 GCF_001652005.2 Ceratina calcarata
AATATCCACTCCTCGAGCACTCTAGCTCGAGAAAGTCATGAAATTAATATAAATCGACAAATTTTCATTTTAAAAGGTTTGATAATTTTAGATAAGTCCAAATGTCCATTCCTGTGAAAACCAGCTCGAGAAAGTCATGAAATCAATCTAAATCGCAAAATTTTAATTTTCGATATTTTCGTAATTTTAGATAAATCCAAATAAACTTATGCTCGATGAAATCTGGAAAATCATG
>NW_017159960.1:0-235 GCF_001652005.2 Ceratina calcarata
TTGGCAAGGCCGAGCAATGCTCTTAAACCTTGCAAAACCTCTATCTTTAAACATTGATACTCTCGGTGGAAGTGCATCCGCTGTAAATATCTTACGATTCTGTTTGTGGCGTCCCGTAACTCGGACGCATTCAGGGGAGTCGCGTCTCCGCGAAGTCTTTCCCCTTTCAAAATTTTTACGAACCTTAAGCAGTACGCCGTTACATGCAGCAGTCGGCTCCAAGTCGAATATCGGA
>NW_017159961.1:0-235 GCF_001652005.2 Ceratina calcarata
AAATAAATAAATAATAGATAGACATTTAAGGTAAATGCAACATCTCTGATAAATAACATGTTGATAAATAACATTTAAACAAAATAAATATAGAATAAATACCATATAGACATATAAATAGATAACATTGAGACATATTTAATAAATAACATATGTTAGGTGAATACTTAACCGGGTCCGGATAGGAGCGAGAAACGCAATTAATGAAAAATAAAATTTACAAAATAAATTTCAA
>NW_017159962.1:0-235 GCF_001652005.2 Ceratina calcarata
TATATTATCATGAAATTGTAGTTGACCCGCAACAATTTTTAAACCTGTAACCTGGTTTGCCTTCGCATCAATTTTCTTTACTGGTTTGATGTAAACTGAAAAGGTGGCCGCTCCGTGCTTTGCAGTAATGTGTAAAATATTTGCAGTTCTCGAGAAACCTCCAGTTTCCAAATCAAAATGGACTGGTATTGGAGATAAAACGTCCTCAGGTACATGAATCACAGCAGGTAAATCG
>NW_017159963.1:0-235 GCF_001652005.2 Ceratina calcarata
TTGATATTCGTATTGTGTCATTTGAAATACATCTTCTTCACGTGTTTTCAAGTAGAATTCATGCGTTGTTCATACATATGTAGTATACAAGTCGACCTATATGCATCTCAGCCGAATGTACCCAGAAAGTGACTGTAAATATATCCACAAATAAACCTCAGAATTCAACTTTCCAGGTTGATATTCGTATTGTGTCCGTTGAAATACACCTCCTTCCTGTGTTTTGAAGCGGAAT
>NW_017159964.1:0-591 GCF_001652005.2 Ceratina calcarata
AACGCGAATTTGAATAACAGGAGGAACGGCAGCTGACAAAGTGGAAAGCGCGCGTTGATTGTTCGCTGTGGGCAATAACAAACGGATCGATCTCGAGGAGAAAAATTAATTTGTGGTTCTCTCGCGGTACGAACGAGCCGCGAATAAACAAACCGTCGTGGGTAAGCCACGAATCGAATGAATCGCCGTTCGCCTCGGACGAAGAGAGACAGAGGAAAATGCACGGTTTCCGGAAATTGGGATACGTTGCTGCCGCAGCAATCTTCTCCGAGGGGGGAGCGATTGCTGTTGAAAAGCGATGGCACGCGTTTTCCTCCGTTGATTTTCCATCCCCTGGTGATTCCACAGTCCATTAACGAGAAGCGTGTATCCGCAAAGATGGAAAACTACGCGGGGGATTCATTTTATGTCAGCAATCAGTCAATGATGAATTTGTATCCTGCGTTTCATATACGTAGAGTTAATAAAAAAATTCCCATCTTTCTACGACTTCTGCCATTAAAAATATTTGCTTGCATTTCATATTTGTGTATCATACGTTGGCAATGCACAATGATTAACACTAGATTGCCCAAGGAAGTAATTTTGACT
>NW_017159964.1:1200-2866 GCF_001652005.2 Ceratina calcarata
CATATTTCCTGGTCAATGGGGTCGATCCTTCTCGAAGCCGACCGACCGACCGACCGACACTGTTGCAACGGTGAAATATCTTCGGCCGGTGCATCGAAGAATCCGTGCGGCGATAAATCAGCAGCTTCTTTAGTTATTGGGTACGTCCTCCTCGAAACCCTTTATGGTTCTCTATCTTCCCGCGGTATGCCCGGTCTGTGCTACTGATTTCCCTGTGACCCGTGATTGAACTCGAGGCCTTGAGAGGATTCTATTAAACGATAAATTAAGATCTGAATTCGTGGACTCGGGGGAAGAAATTATGCGCGAAATTATGAACAACCTTCTTGCATTCTTATTCTGTTTCTGTGAATCCAAGCTCGACGCTGATAATCACAAAGGAATGATACGAAATTTTAGTCAAATTTATTAAACTGCTGTTTTTATAAAAAACCGTGGAAAGTTGAAAGTGAGATAGAGATTTCTTTTAATCTCTCTTCGTAAATCGTTGAAAAAATTGTAGTCGGACCAGTGAAAACGAATCGATCGATCGGACACGGGCCGAATTAAAAGGCGGAACGGCATGCTTACCGGCGAATTTGTGGAGAATTCCGTTAAAGCAACGCAGCGTTCCGGGCGAGCGCGTCCAGCTTCGATTTCTGCCAGACCGATGAGCTCCTCGTGGTTTTTTTTTCCACCGCATAGCACTACCGCTGTGCTCCGAAATTTTATTGCAACCAAAGAAAGGAGTATCCAACGTTTAACGCAATCCCCCGTAATTTTATTTCGTGTCTTACTGCCTTTACTTGATTTAGGAGCAACGAAATAACGTGAAAGCACTTGAATCTCCTGTGTGCACGCAGTAGTAAAAGCAGTTGAAATTTTGCTGTTTTATACGGTTACAATAATGATCTATGTAATGTGGATTTTTGTGAGACTACAACGGTGTTTGAAAATCAGTTTATTAGTTCTGGAATCGATATAGAAGGGTGCGAGTGGGTGAAATCGATGTAACTGGAACTATAAACCGGAACGACCGGAAATCGGAGTGGCGCAACGACCAAAGCACGTAAAGGGCTCGTACCCATGTAACCTGGAAATAGAAATGTCTGGTAACCGTTGTAACGGCGAGAACGCGCGAACACGCACAAACTGACATAATCGGGAAATGGTCGTGGACGTATCCGGCAACCACGAGAACGAGTGTGTCTCGAAATGATAGGATCTTCGGGAAAGAAGTGGCACGAAACGTTCCATTATCGCGGCATGTTTTTCTATACCGATTACGTTCCCCGGTGCTCGGATAAAGAACATACCATTAGTTTGCGTTTGCGATGCGAGACACATTGCGGCGGCAACGTACCATTAAAGATATTCATATCCATCGGATCCGCACACTTTTACCGTCGATTCCATTCCTGGCTTTTGTTTGCTCGCATACCAAATAGCTGCGTCAAGTTTTTACTGGAGAATTCGCTTCTCGGCGAACGTGCTGGCTTTCTTTGTCCTTTACGGTCTATCCTTACACCCTTTGTTCTCTCTTTCTCCCTCGGTATATCTCCGTTCTCGCTGGGACTGCGATTGATTGGGCCTCTTTGTTTTGTTATTTTCCGCCCGTTCGCGTTTTCCTTTCTTCGTCGACGTTTCGCTCGAACGCTCTCCCCGACTCCGATTCGATTCGATTCGA
>NW_017159965.1:0-235 GCF_001652005.2 Ceratina calcarata
AAACGCGGAGGGAAGGCGCAGAGCCGGATTAACCGTGGTGGTAGTTAGTTGCTCGGAAAAGAGATAATGGCTACCGCGACCGTTATTACGAATTTTGACAGGCTTTGCCTATCACTCTAACTACATTTATTGCCGACACCACCAACAGTTAACCGACTTACCCAGTAGTCCTGCTACGCTCCCTCTCCGCCGCCGCCGCTCGCTGTCCCCCGAATTGGACACTGGGCACACACAC
>NW_017159966.1:0-235 GCF_001652005.2 Ceratina calcarata
CATACAGGTTGGGGGCATTTTAAACAGGTCACCTGAATAACTCGCTCGTTTTTGAAGATAGGAGAAAATGCATTAGACCAAACTTACTTGGTACCGGGGGGCTCATAATCTGGTATTACCAATTTTTCTGTAGGTGGAGGCGTCAAAGGGATCTGAAGGTCAACTCTGTTTTTTTAAATAGAACAGTATATTTTTTTACTTACATTCTGATAGTGTTTCAAGGCGAATACAATGA
>NW_017159967.1:0-235 GCF_001652005.2 Ceratina calcarata
CATTCCGATTGAAATTCACTATGGAATAATTCTAGCCTACACCAGCAGCGTACTAGTTGTAATACTTATCGCAGTATTAATAACCCGCAAATATTGTCTATAAATCTTAGAGTTTCGGTCTATACATATAACAGAGATGGGGAACGTGCGGCCTCCTTGTACGGCTTCAAATGTATATTTTAAAATAAAAAAATGAGACGTCTGCTTCCTACTATAATGAACTACAAAATATTTT
>NW_017159968.1:0-235 GCF_001652005.2 Ceratina calcarata
TAAATGAACTCGACATTTGATATTTGATAAGGTTGTTTATCGAATCGCCGCAAATAGGATAAGTATTAAATTACCGCGCTTTTCATAATTTCCAATGAACTCGTTCAGTTCGCCCTTCCCCGATTAATAATTCATTGACATCTGATCGTTTATTTCATTAATTTGTTAAATATGGAAATTAGTATGATATGTATTTCATTTATATTTTCTGCATACTTATTGCAACGCGTGCGTA
>NW_017159969.1:0-235 GCF_001652005.2 Ceratina calcarata
CCTGTATCTTGGGTGGCCTGTCTTGTCGGTGCTGGTGCTATATCTGTTCCATTCCCATGTGCTGCGCGGATATAATCTTCGGTTACGATATGTATCCAAGATCTCGCATATGCCGTGAGACGGATTGGTCGTGGTCGGATAATTCCTTCGCGGGGGCATGGTCATCAGGCTGCGGGGTCCTGCTTGGCTCGAACTCTGGTTACTCAAGTGGAATCTGGCATTTTTCCTCACCTTA
>NW_017159970.1:0-235 GCF_001652005.2 Ceratina calcarata
AAATTCTTTTCGCCTCCCTCGGTTCATTTTAACTGGCGATCTGACGCGCCCCGGACCGCTTAACGTCACTTCGTAAATGTGCATTTCGTCATGCCACGACGCGCTAAATAGTTTCGACAAATATATGTGGCGGTTTCGGTAAAGACATGCGTCGTAAGCGCGCCGGCAATTTTGTGACGGAAGTATTGTATCAAAATACTTGAAATACAGTTTTTGATCAGATTCTATACTCATT
>NW_017159971.1:0-235 GCF_001652005.2 Ceratina calcarata
AGTACTATCCGCGCCCAATGCTGTTTAACTTCAGTGATCGGACGAGAACTGGTGCCTTTTTTTTTTTAGAAAAGATGTTTTAATATCTCCAGGTACAATAACAGTTGGTACAATCTTGGTATAAAAAACATGCTTAAAAAAAATACCTTAATATTTATAATAACCTATTTGCTTCTACTGCAGGAAGACTTATAGGATAACGTTTTACATGTATTTAGCTACAAGTAATTAACAT
>NW_017159973.1:0-234 GCF_001652005.2 Ceratina calcarata
CGACGCATCGAGTGGAGCGGACTCGCCACGTGTGCGTTCACCCTTGAGTATTCGGTAAAATCGAATACAATAGGCGGTGACGTGGAGTAATTTTCTCCACGTCGAGAATCGGAGAAGAAATTCCCATTCTCTTTCCAGGGCGACGACGTGTGCTTGAGTCGCGCGTTTTCCATCCTCGATTTCCAAGGAAGTAGGCATTACTGGCCATTCACTTTCTGACTTGGTTAACCAAGG
>NW_017159974.1:0-234 GCF_001652005.2 Ceratina calcarata
ACAAATTACTTGTTTGAAAGAATCTCTCTTGTAAGCTCATATAACTTAATGACTTGATATACATAAAATAATAATATGTAACAAAGAATATTCTGACCTAACCTATAGACGAACAGGATGCAAAGAGTTGTTGCAAACGCTGTACCGTCCTACGATCTAGAGCACATAGATCAAAGTCAAACGTCTTTTTCGTGATCTCGTATTGACCAGTTTCCACAATTACCTGAACCACTC
>NW_017159975.1:0-2943 GCF_001652005.2 Ceratina calcarata
TCGTAGCATTATGATCGCTATCATAATCCTGTACAATTAATTTGTTGTTTATATTGTTTAGTCTCCAGTCAATTATTGCAATATCGAGCAAAGATCCACTTTTAAATGTTGGCTTATCCGGGATAATAATTTTTGCTCTAAACTGTATATTGAATTTATTGATCCAATCAGCTAGCTGGATACCCATTAGGTTCGCTTTCGCGTTGCCTGTTATAGAATGTTTGGCATTGAAGTCCCCGATTAGTACATAATAATTTTTTGGATCTTGTAGTTTTAACTTCTCAAACAATCTCGATAGATCCTCTTGTATGTTACTTGATTTGTTTGAACCGGGTACGTATATGCTTACAATAAATAGGTTGTCACCTGACTCCAGTTTTAGCTTGATCGTGGTGGCTTCCAAAATGCTAAATCTGTCTATTTTTCCTTAAGTAAACTCTAGGCTGTTATGTATTAGCAATGCTGTACCCCCACCGCCTGCTTTCCTAGGGCAATTTACGAAGTTGTAGTTGCTGAACATTATTTTATGTTTTTCGTTAATTTTTGTTTCACAGACGGCCACCACGTCTGGTTTAAATTTTTTTAGGAATACCTCTAGCTAATACCTTCTACTGTTAGCTACTAATGAATTTACATTAATTTCTACGATGTGCAGATCACATTTCTTTTTCAAATCAGATAGGGTTTTGATTATTCCCATTTTATATTTAGGTATTCAGCAATGCTGTCAATTTTTTCTGTGTTTCTAGTAACCATATTAGTAATAGTTTGGTTTTAGGTTTCAATGTATTTTAGTAAGTCGCTTTTTAGGGAATCAATCATAGTGCTAATCGAAGTGAGCATAGTAGAAGGCGAGGTTTGTTCCGTGTTATTTATCTCTTTTACAGTTTTTTCCGTTTCTCTTTTTTGTGCCTCATGCAACCTTTTACTTACCATCTCCGAGTAGCTAATTTTATTAGCTCCTACCGATTGTGTACTAGTTTTTTGTTGGCCAATTTCTTTTTTCTCCGTAGTACTATTACTTGATCTTTCCTGGTTTACCTTGCCTCTCTTTCTAATTTCCATAAATTCCCTGAATTTCTTGCTCCCTCTGAAGGATGCCGAGTGACCATACTTGTTGCAATTAATACAATAAACTTTCGCGATATCCCCTTTTTCTTTAATTGAGCACTCACCCGGTGCGTGAGCTTCCCTACATTTTACACATATATTGCATATAGCAGTTGGTCGCTACATGGCCTAACCTTTGGCACTTTTTGCATTGTGCTATTTGTTTTCTAACTAGCGGTTCCCATCTTATCGCTTGAAACATAATACTTTTTATTTTAAATAACTCCTGTATTATCGACTCTGCCGATATTTGTACCAAAAAAAACTTAACATTAAGGTTCCTAATTCTAAAGTCTTTCACATTAATTATGTTAACATTTTCTAACTCGCGATTTTTTAACTCTTGCAGTACCTCGCTAGACGATGTCTCTGAGTTAAGTCCTTTTAGAATAACCGATTTGATTTTTTCAGACCTCATTGTATATGTGTAGAAAGGTATGCTCGTCTCTTTTAGCCTTTCAACTATTTCTTTATAAACTACTGCGTTACTAGCTGTAATACTACACTTATTGTTACCTAAGTTTTTAATATAGAAACTATCCTTATTCCTAATTAACCTTAGCGCTTCAATTAGATCTTTGATCCTCCTTCCTTCTGTTACGATGGGTGGCATCTTTTCGCGTTTCCTGTCTTCCCTCCCGTCAATTCCGTCTGCGAGATCATGGGTATTGCTATCATCTGGTTGATCTTCCATAAGATGGTCCGTTGTCGTCTCCTCGTTGCTACTTAGCATACTCTCGTAGCTAGACGTTCTGTTTATGGGTGGCTTACTTCCCTCTTCAAATACAGCCTGTGTCTGCTGTTGGCGTTTTTTATGGCTTTTGTCCCCTTTAGGTGTTAGGAAGACNATTAATTTCTACGATGTGCAGATCACATTTCTTTTTCAAATCAGATAGGGTTTTGATTATTCCCATTTTATATTTAGGTATTCAGCAATGCTGTCAATTTTTTCTGTGTTTCTAGTAACCATATTAGTAATAGTTTGGTTTTGGGTTTCAATGTATTTTAGTAAGTCGCTTTTTAGGGAATCAATCATAGTGCTAATCGAAGTGAGCATAGTAGAAGGCGAGGTTTGTTCCGTGTTATTTATCTCTTTTACAGTTTTTTCCGTTTCTCTTTTTTGTGCCTCATGCAACCTTTTACTTACCATCTCCGAGTAGCTAATTTTATTAGCTCCTACCGATTGTGTACTAGTTTTTTGTTGGCCAATTTCTTTTTTCTCCGTAGTACTATTACTTGATCTTTCCTGGTTTACCTTGCCTCTCTTTCTAATTTCCATAAATTCCCTGAATTTCTTGCACCCTCTGAAGGATGCCGAGTGACCATACTTGTTGCAATTAATACAATAAACTTTCGCGATATCCCCTTTTTCTTTAATTGAGCACTCACCCGGTGCGTGAGCTTCCCTACATTTTACACATATATTGCATATAGCAGTTGGTCGCTACATGGCCTAACCTTTGGCACTTTTTGCATTGTGCTATTTGTTTTCTAACTAGCGGTTCCCATCTTATCGCTTGAAACATAATACTTTTTATTTTAAATAACTCCTGTATTATCGACTCTGCCGATATTTGTACCAAAAAAAACTTAACATTAAGGTTCCTAATTCTAAAGTCTTTCACATTAATTATGTTAACATTTTCTAACTCGCGATTTTTTAACTCTTGCAGTACCTCGCTAGACGATGTCTCTGAGTTAAGTCCTTTTAGAATAACCGATTTGATTTTTTCAGACCTCATTGTATATGTGTAGAAAGGTATGCTCGTCTCTTTTAGCCTTTCAACTATTTCTTTATAAACTACTGCGTTACTAGCTGTAATACTACACTTA
>NW_017159976.1:0-234 GCF_001652005.2 Ceratina calcarata
AATTGTCCCAATTTCTATTCACGTTATAGTTTCCACTCACTAACTTAAGACTGCAAATTGTTACGCGAACAGAAAGTAAGGTATTTACTATGCTATGTATATCTATTTATGGAAAACGTCTGAAAGTCTTATATGTACGTTTTTCTTAATTTCTCGATTCTTAAATGATCTAAAATCACATGATAGATAAATTAAATTGAGAGACACATCGATACATTTCATTTTACTTTGAAG
>NW_017159977.1:0-234 GCF_001652005.2 Ceratina calcarata
TAACTCCTAAACCGTTGGACCTACGGGAAAATTGCATAGAACCTTTCTTGTAGAGCACGACGAGATCTACATTTTCCATATAAAACTTTTTTGCTAACATCAATAGTTTACGAGTAATTTGCAAAAAACTGTTTTTTCGTTTTTTGCAAATTATTCGTAAACTATTGAAGTTATCGAAGAATTTTTACATGGAAATTGTAGATCTCGTCGTCCTCTACAAGAAAGATCTTATGC
>NW_017159978.1:0-234 GCF_001652005.2 Ceratina calcarata
AGCTGTACGCTTCTTTTGCATTAGACAAATAAGCTATTTTCGTAAGAAACTGCTACAATTGTGATAGTGAAATAATAAATAGAATCGTTCAAGGATTCAAGATAATTATTTCATTGTGATACGCATAATAATAGTTCAATATTCGTCTTGATAAATCGACAGAAGGAATCGTGACTTGAATTTTAAGGTACGTCTTATATTTTAAGAATTTTCCAGATTTATTTCTTCTGTAAA
>NW_017159979.1:0-234 GCF_001652005.2 Ceratina calcarata
CCCCGACACGCGCTCCTAACGTGTGTTTACATAAGTGTATGCACGCGACCGATACCAGAGGGGATGAATACAGGATCACCGATGTTTTGCATTCAGCAGCTTGAATTTGCTCGAGCCTTCACGTAAGCTCGTTACCCCGTTCGCTATGCTACGTATTGTAACTGTGAAATCAATTGAAGATTCTCAGTAATATTAAATATTTATTTTGTTCCTGTTCCATATAATGTACGAAAT
>NW_017159980.1:0-234 GCF_001652005.2 Ceratina calcarata
AAAAAAGACCCCGTCTGTGACGTTATTGGACATCCTCGTTTTTATTGTCGCGGAGTGAACACGTCACTACGAATGACTTGTCATTGACGCAGTTTTCGAACTTTCACCGAATAATAGCTACCGATTTCGAGGCGTTACTAAATCTAATTGAGTCCAGTATTACCAGGCAGGACACTCGATTCAGAAAATGTATTCCAGCGAAAGAGATTTCTTTGACTGGCTTTGAGTTTAAGA
>NW_017159981.1:0-234 GCF_001652005.2 Ceratina calcarata
ACTATAAACCTGTACACACAATAGAAAAAAATTGTCCTCTCTTCAATTCTGATTGATATTAAAACGCATTCACTATGTTTGTAAGAGTAACACATTGTTACGCGAGTTTCACATTTTTCGAATATTACAATTCTGCCGAATTCTTTTCTATCATTCTTAACAATATAAAGATAAATCCTGAAACGTCTGATATTTATGATATAACAAATTTGTACGTAATAAAAAGCATATAAT
>NW_017159982.1:0-234 GCF_001652005.2 Ceratina calcarata
TAATGGACTGACCTGGTTGAATGAGGGATCAGTACCGACGTTCAGTACTGCGAATAGGGAGGAGACGTTGGATGTTACGATGGTCTCGTTGGAGTTAAGATCGGTGCTGAGTCATTGGAGGGTGCTGGACGATTTGTCGCTCTCGGATCATAGATTTATTTCGTTTAGATTGATGGTCGAAGGGATTCCAATGAACAGGATAGTCAGCGATAAGAAGATGTTGAACGTGGAGAA
>NW_017159983.1:0-234 GCF_001652005.2 Ceratina calcarata
CAATCCTAATCATACAGTAAATCATAAACAGTTTCAACAGAATTGTAAAAAAACGATAAATTAAATGATAAAATAAATCATAAAATAAATCGAACTATGAATAGTTTCAATAAAATTGAAAGAACACGAATAATTTTTAATATGATTTATTATTTTATTCGTATAATATAATTTATTTCACTCACCTGGGCCCAGAAACGGACTAGGATAGTACAATATTGCCTCACACGTACA
>NW_017159984.1:0-234 GCF_001652005.2 Ceratina calcarata
CGCAAACCCTGCGCGTTCGTGCGCGGCCGATGTTGCACAGGTCTGTAGCCGGCTTCAGGGTTGCCGTATGGAGCGATTATAATCGCGCCTCCTCTGCTCCCGAATACCCCCACTACCGTATTTTGTCCACGCTTACGCTACTCTTGGACATGCGCCTGATGGGCCTACCGGCTTCCCAGGTGACTTGAACCTTCTTTATGCGCAAGACGCATGAAGAAGGTTGAAGGTCCATGG
>NW_017159985.1:0-234 GCF_001652005.2 Ceratina calcarata
CTAAGATTTCAATCTTAGAGAGAAAATAGACCATGGTACAATCTACCTTGCAGGCCTTGCCTAAACCAGTTATAGCCACTGATCCACTCCATAACCTTCTTTGCACCGCGGCGGCCAGCACTTGATCGCCAGCGCTGTTGAGGCCGAACTTGCGGTACTGCTTTTACAGTAGCCGATCCTCAGCATGAGGATGATTAGCAGGGATAGTGCTAACGGGGTTGCTGCCTGAGCGCC
>NW_017159986.1:0-437 GCF_001652005.2 Ceratina calcarata
TATTAATATAGACGCCTCGTCCGCCTCGTCCGCCCCGTCGACCTCCCCGCCGACCTGCCCGGTCTCCTCTCCACCCTCCACGACCTCGCTCATATGACCTATCATATGGTTGGGGTATGGTATCATATGGGGCCCGTCTGTATAGTAGTCCCGAAATATCCACTCTATCTGTAATAATAATATATTTTAAAGAATAATTATAAACAATGCTGTAGTCATTGAACAATTTGCTTGAGGAGACCCACTAATATTAGTATGCATTAATAATTTTTTATAGGCAGCTTTAAAAAGTTTAGCTGTTGGGTTATTATTGTGACCTCCCATACTTCTTATAGCACTGAAAAAAACTTCTAAATGGTCCTGTGACATTTTATATGCTAATAAATATTTTAAAGTGAAATCTGTCTCGACGTGTTTAATGTATGTTTGCATTAGAG
>NW_017159986.1:1317-2048 GCF_001652005.2 Ceratina calcarata
GTACAGATTGTACTCCATCATATCAGGCCTGGCCAACACGCGACCCGCTGCGTTAAACCGGCTACAGACCTATGCTCGCGCGCACGGCCAAGAAATATGGACTTCGTTGACACGTTTTAAGCATTTATATTAATTATATATGAGCAGTGTATGTATACATGAGTATACAACAGTGTATGTAAGTACATATGAGTCCTGTAGAATACGGTGGATTGCGGAGCGGCTAATGCTGAAACACAAATTACAAATTCATTATTACAACTGAAATCGTAATTGCACAAGTCGAATCGTTGCGTATGAGCTTACCCAGTCATGTGGCTAACGTCGCGAATACTGCGAGTCGGATCCCGGTCCGTCAGACTCGTGCGAGCAGCGGACAATCGACTCGCGCGACCTGTTTCCGCATGTGAGGGTTGTACGCAACCCGGGGAGAACAGGCGTTGCGCTAGTACCGCGTTTGGTAGCGTATGGTGTGTATACTCTTGTTGAAACGAATCCATCGTGACCACTGGATTGCACCCCGCTTGCACGTACACAGTCGATAGTATTCTGCGTTCGTTAACACACGCGTCATGTTTCTGATTGACACGAATCGACAGAACCGAATTACTGATTCCTCGCAGTTTTTCTTCGTGAGAAGTTTTCCCCACTCGGTGAACCACTTTGTTATGTTACGAGGTAACCGCGCTGATAGGGCCCAGGCGGTGACTGTGTCACGTAAGGGCGTGTAC
>NW_017159987.1:0-234 GCF_001652005.2 Ceratina calcarata
GCGTTTCATGTAGTTATGCATTTTATCTGATTGAAATTATTATTCATTTGATATATGCAATTGGTTTATGGTTATTTCGCGATTTGATGTGCGTTTCTTTTATGCACTTCTATTTTAAATTAGATTAAAGCTGGTTTGATCGTTAGTTTCGGATAAGTACTATCAGAGAGGTTTCTCCGCTATCTCAATTATCCGTTTGTTCTGCTCTCGTGCGCATCGTACATGTATATTGTA
>NW_017159988.1:0-234 GCF_001652005.2 Ceratina calcarata
CCTATTAAACGTGTGAGATTGTACATACTCTTGTAACGAAATACGGTTTGTTGTACATTGACTTTTAAGGTTAAGTACTCAGTGTTCGGGTTTTAATGAAAATTTATTTATAATCCATGAGCTTGCGAATAAATATCGGATTTTGATTTTGTACAGAATTCGTTATTCGATGCGACTTGATATGTACATTGCTATTAGGATAGTGGTTTCGATTTGAGAACTGTGCAGCAGCTA
>NW_017159989.1:0-234 GCF_001652005.2 Ceratina calcarata
CAATAATGACAATAATAACAATGACAACAATGACAGTAATGATGACAGCAATGACTAATATCAGTGACAACAATAGTGGTGATGACAATGACGATAATGACACCAATAATGATGATGATGATGATGATGATGATGATGATGATAATAATGACAATGACACCAATAATGACAATGACACCAATAATGGTGATGATGATGATGATCATAATGACAGTGACACCAATAATGGTGATG
>NW_017159991.1:0-234 GCF_001652005.2 Ceratina calcarata
TGGCTTCGGAAAAGACAAAAGAGATCTGTTTCGCCATTCCATCATTCACATCACTGCATCGAGAGAAATGGGTAAGTCGGAATATAAATTAATTTATTTCTTCAAACGTAAAATTCCGCTTTTTTGTATACGATTTTTGGAAACATTGTAGGATATTTCCTTTTTAGTATTATACATATAGGAAAAAGCAGAATTTTACGTCGTTCTTTCCTTATGAACACGTGGAATAATAAC
>NW_017159992.1:0-234 GCF_001652005.2 Ceratina calcarata
CAGACTCTCGATTCTTTTTAGCACGTCCTACATTTTGTTATCGTATCATGATTATACTGATTATTGATTCACCGTTGTCTGTCATATTTTGATTTGGAAAGAAACTTTTCAAGTTCCTAATAAATCTTTACTGTACTTTCGTATGAGTTACAGAAAACAGGAAGCGAATATTGTTATTTGCTTTTATTGAGAATCAAACACAGCATGTAACGACAATATTTCGTTTATTATAGG
>NW_017159993.1:0-234 GCF_001652005.2 Ceratina calcarata
CGCGAAAATTCCCAAACATCTTATACGCGACAATGCGAATCTGCTGATTCTGTTCAAGACCATGTGAACACCGACATACCATACGAGAATTTCTACAGCCTCTGCCACACATGTTGGCAATGCAAGTATGGATTCGTAGTGGTAGACAAAAACAGTTCGATAAAGACCGATCGGTATCAAAAAGGATTTAACACGTTTGCGATTCCATGAAACATTTAATCGACGTCAGCGTGT
>NW_017159994.1:0-234 GCF_001652005.2 Ceratina calcarata
ATTAACAACTAATAGTCAGTAGCTTAAATAATTAATCGATTAGATTGGCGAAGAGCTGACAATATGCTACCCCTAATTTTCACTAGTCAAATGAAAACGTGAAGAAAATCGTGAACTCATCGAAAGAAATGGGAAATGAAAGATCAAATTTTCTAAGTCTAAATGAAAAGCCACAGTTCAAAATTACTTTGTACAAAATAAAATACCCTAAGAACTTATGTACAGGTTTCATAT
>NW_017159995.1:0-234 GCF_001652005.2 Ceratina calcarata
GCGAACGGAGGCGGACGGGGCAGGAGACTATGGAACGCGGTGTCGTTGCTGGAAAACAGCGCGTTGCTGGGTATTGTCTGGAAAGCAGCACCCAACCAAGTGCCTGACTGGAAAGCAATACGCCGGCGCGTGCTGGCTGGAAAGCAACATGCTGCTGGAACTTAGTTTGGGGAGCAGCAACCCCACCTTTCCTAGCTAGAAGCGGACTTCTCGGAGAGTCGTAGGCGAGCAATC
>NW_017159996.1:0-234 GCF_001652005.2 Ceratina calcarata
ACTGTTTACTGATACGTAAATTAGTTTGTAATCGATTCAGTTTGCTTCGCTGTCGGAATTATTCAACTGTGTATACATCGAGTGTGTCTGATTACATGAGTTATCAATTGTTATCATCTATGTTGCAATCTAAAATGCAAAATATTTTATAAATAATTTTGCGAATCATGTAAATTGTTTACGTAAAATTAGACAATTTATAATTAACGAATTATAGAAGTGAATTAATATAAG
>NW_017159997.1:0-445 GCF_001652005.2 Ceratina calcarata
CGTCCCGCTCGACCGGTCGATCAATCGTCCTTCCTCCTGTCTCCTTTCTGTCCTCAGAATCGTCCCGTAACCTTGCCAGCTCCCTATTTCCTTACTCCTCTGAATGCATGTAAAAACAATATGATTATCATCGCACATAATTCCTTGTGCAAGCGCTCGGACACTGCCGCGATCGGATCCTCCGATCCGCGACCTTCCGATCGCCTGCAATTTCCGTCAGTATTCCATTGATTAAAGAAGAGAAGAATAGGTATTACCGTGATAATTTGTCCGCGTATAATTCCGATATCGTAGCGTGAACATAGCAGGCGTGTTTTCACCATAAATTCGAGGCCGAGATTCTAATCAGAGATCCGCAAGCATTTCAGAATGTAAATCAATCGAACGATAACAACAGAGATAGCAGCAAGAACAATAATAAATAAAATAATAAAGATAGAAATTA
>NW_017159997.1:2513-3053 GCF_001652005.2 Ceratina calcarata
ATCGTAAACCAACCAGTCCGCGTTAAAAAATTTATTATCCCGGACATTTACAACCCAAAAGTCAAACTACAACAAGTCTACAAATATTAATAAAGATATTCCCATTTACAATATCCCTGTAGTAAGAATTTATTATTTATATAAAAGATCCTTTATTCATATGAGTCACAGTCAAGTCTCAATTCAATCAAGCCAGTCCATTTACTAATTCAATCGATTCTTAAAGCAACCACGATACACGACCTATCAATCATTAGGAGAGTTAAATAATTATATATTCAAGCATTTCACATAACAACGAGCTAGCTGGTCCATCGATCCGAGATCCCATCCGGCCAATCAGTCGATAGCAACCCAATTAATTGATTGATCAATCAGCACATCGAGTTATCCATACCCTTCGTCTTTGTAATCATTTAAGTCCACAATGATTCAGCAAAATACCCGCGCAACCAAATTCGATGCAAACCAATATCATTCAGAGTGTAAAGTTATACAGGGTGTTCCGGAAAGATTGATAGAGCCGAAAATGGCAGATGG
>NW_017159998.1:0-234 GCF_001652005.2 Ceratina calcarata
CACTACAGGTATACTGGATCTAACATAATCAGCTACATTCAACAGGTGAAGGATATCAAGATAGGCCGTAATTAAAGAGAAATGCATCAGGTACAACCTTATCATCTCAATAAAGATGGAGGAACGCTCAGTGGGGCTAATAAGAAAATTGAAAATAGAATCCCCCTAGACAGCAATGCGGTTCACAGCTTCCATGTGCTGGCCGTCTTCCCGTTCACAGAAGGGCGCAGGAAT
>NW_017159999.1:0-234 GCF_001652005.2 Ceratina calcarata
AGAAATATTAGCGAGCTTACGCACTCTTTTCGCTTGTACATGCGTCCATACGCATTATGCAAGCTTACAATTTCTTTCGCGACAAATAATGCGTGGAAACCGTGAAATTTTGATGCACGAGCAAAACGGATAGAATATCGTTACGAAGTGTATAGGTTGAATTTATTTGATAGTGGTTTTTAAAGTAGAAGAGAAGCAGGAGGAAAGTAATACCCAACGTATACGTATATACGC
>NW_017160000.1:0-234 GCF_001652005.2 Ceratina calcarata
ACTTGTATACTATATATGTATGAACAACACATGAATTCTGCTTCGAAACACGTGATGAATTTGTATTCCAACGGAAACAACATGAAAATCACCCTGGAAAGTGGAATTCTGAGGTATACACGGTTCATTTTTACTATCGAATAAATTGAAAAAAAGTATATACCTTATTGACAAGAAGCTCTTGAAAGTTGTGAAATCAACGTAAAACGTCAAGTTTCCGTTTTACTTATTACC
>NW_017160001.1:0-234 GCF_001652005.2 Ceratina calcarata
GTTTGAGAGCAGTTTCTCTCTTACATCTTAATGAAACAGAGCTGGTGCCACGCGTGTTTTTCCGGATTGTTCCAACTTTGATCTCTTGGTCCGTACCGGTTTCCCTCTTGATCGCCTCTATGATGTCGTTTTGATTTATCGAAAGATCCATCCCTAGCACGATAATTTCGTTCCATTTTTGTGGACGGGTTACTCTGATTTTTTTACCTTCGACTAGTTCTGAGATCTTTTCAG
>NW_017160003.1:0-234 GCF_001652005.2 Ceratina calcarata
GCCAATATCTTTTAGTTGAGACGGCCCAGGTGTCTTATGATACTAGAGAAGGTGCAGTGTTCTATGAACTCAGACCTGTTATAATAGATGCCACCTATAATTTTGTGAAATCAAGCCGTTGGAAGGGTATACCTGGAATGAGCGGGTGCCCTATCTTTAATCATAAGGGAGAGGTAGTCTCGATTTATGGACTAGGGAAAATTGAGAGTCGCAGAATATTGAGCAGCCACCACG
>NW_017160004.1:0-234 GCF_001652005.2 Ceratina calcarata
TACATACTTAATCAAAATTATTTATGACTACTTAAAAAATCGCGAAATCCACACTATCAATAAAGATGGCCTGAAAGTTATAAAGAAAGTCGGTGCTGGAGTCCCACAAGGATCTGCCCTTGCTGCCACGTTGTGGAACATAGGATTCGACAATATCCTCAACCATACACTACCAAGTGACACTGAAGTCACTGGATATGCGGATGACACCTTAATTTTAACGTCACATCATGA
>NW_017160005.1:0-234 GCF_001652005.2 Ceratina calcarata
AATAAATTACGCAAGGTTTTACAAAAAAAAAGAACCCCAATTTATTTATGAAAAAGAACCCTGCACCAATACAAAAAGAAAATTTAATAATAATAAAAAATACTAGGAAATCCAAAAAAGAGGAGCCCGCTAGTAGTGACTCTGTTTGCAGTCTGCCATTGAAGTTTCAATTATTCGTTCTTTGCTAGAACTTATTGGGTAATCGCAGTTGGAGTGCCAATAAAATTGAAAGGG
>NW_017160006.1:0-234 GCF_001652005.2 Ceratina calcarata
TTTATCCGTGTCTTCTATTAATATCCTGTTTCGTGCTAGGAACTAATTGATGGATTAACTCTTCCGAAATTCAGAAATCTTCCGACCAATCGCACGAATTCGGGAAAACGTCGTTTTGCAACCGTTAATCCGAACAGGCCGATGTAGACTTTTCCAAAGTTTTCCTCGTCGTCGAACTGCAGAAGTTTGTCATTTCGTGATCTCAATTATTACTGTTAACTCTGCCATCACCAA
>NW_017160007.1:0-8050 GCF_001652005.2 Ceratina calcarata
CGAATTTTTTCAACTTCCTACATTTATTTTTTCGATAAGTAATAATTTCTTTTTTATTTATCTGTAGTTAAGTAATTTCTGTATTTTGCAACTGGGGTTGGGCTACATTTTGCATGTCGGTTTGGATGTTTGAAGTTTGTGGGAATCAGGGGATGATACTTCGACAGGAGCTGACGAGACGAGAGGTCGTACAGACCAGACGAGCGACCTCGTTGACTTCAAGGGAGGAAGGTTCTTCCACTTCGAGTGCTACTCTTTTGCTTTTCGATGGGGGGAGCTACCACTTTTATACATATATATATATATATCTACACGATGCTGCGTTGTAGGACTGCATGGGGAAAAACAGGGGATGTCCTCATTTACAAACCAGAAGAAACAAAAACCTCAAATCATAAATCAGTAATAATTAATTAAATCAGAAATTCATTACCACAAATTCATTAAACTGCAAAATTCTAATCTCCCAAAAGGCATTCAGTATAAATTAAAACCTGGACAATATTTAAGATTGCTTAGTGTTTTTTTTTGAGATTGGGGATGAAAACTCAAGAGACAGAGTCTATTTATTTGTTGCACATTAATAAGAATTACTCCTGTTTTTCAATTAACCAAAATTATTAAAAAATAAATGAATAAATAAATGATTTTATGAAACTGTAAGAAAATTTTAATCTGGCAAGAAGCATGTACAATATTTGAGATTGCAGGGTCACTTCGGAATGAAAAATGAAGGGACACTTGTGAATTGCAATCTTGATAACGAAAGGGTTCAACCCTTTACATAGGAAGACCTGAGATTACTTTCAACCCCTTCGTCCATGCATCGCGTTTCTTTTAATCATTCCACGCGCGAGTTCCAATCGGAACTTCCGGAAGGTCGTAAGTCGAACTAATTCCCGGTTAGAGTTAGGATTTAAGTTAGTTATCGAGTTAGGATTTAACTTGGAAAGTGCAGTCGAACTATAGTGGAAAAAGTTTGTCACTAGTCTTGAATTAAAATTACAAGATTAGCCAACTTTAATTATTTCAGTCTTCAACTATAATAAAAACCATCATTAAATATTGAGAATTATTATTATTAAATTATATGTCATAATTTTATTTTCTATTATTTTTTAAACATTTTTAATTGACGGTTGATTGAATGTTTCAGGTAAACACGAAATGGAGGTGCTGATACTGAATTTACGGGACCATATCAACCACACCGGTGGCATACTTGTTCGACAGCTGCGCCGGAAAGATTATCTCACGACGAAACGCGATAAACTGTGCGCCATAATCACAGCTCATCTCCAAGCTGCCAGCCTGAAACGTGGTGAGTACATTTTCAAATTATTCCTCTCGCCATTTATAATAAATATTAAATATATAGCGTCGCATATGCTGCGTCGTCTATAATTACACTTAATAGCAGCAGACGTGGGGTCATATCAGTTCCCAGGCTGTAAACTAATTTTTATTGTTTAAAAATTCCCATAAAATTAATATTTCATATAATATCTTTTATATATTACATAATATCAAGGCAGGAGTTACATAGAGTCATTAATTGAACGATTAAAAATAGTCCTCATGACTCGGCTTGAACCTAGACATTTGCACCAGTCATGAAGAATGGGTGAAATAGCGTTGAAGCAAACAGAGACGTTAGTGAAACAACAGAGGTTCGCGTAACATGGGTAACACAGCTGTTTTTCTGTCTTTGCTTCTTCCTGGTCGTCACATTTCTCATTGTATTGAAAGAGTACCGCGACAAAACTGAGCCGCACGTTCCGGTGTGAGAACGTGTTTAAACCGCTTCTTCGTTTAACCGCAGGCCACTCGTTATTTATCTTATCGCCCCTCTTATACATATGGAACGACCGGAACAGGAATTCGACCGGTTGACAAACGAGCTACAAGAACGCATAAACTCGGATGCTTAACAATGACCCGTTGCGACCGGTTCGATCGAAACATTATTAGTCAGGGGTCATTGTTGGTTGAAAAATACAAAATACAAAATTGAAACTTCAATTCTGAAGGAATTTCGATTTTTATTCTTGCGCAATGACCTTTGGACAAATGGCCAATCGTGAGTATTTGGGGTCAGAGGTCAGAGGCCATTTTTGGTTAAAAAATACAAAATTGAAACTTCGAATCTCAAGAAATTTCAATTTTATTCTTGCGCAATGACTTTTGCCCAAATGGCCAATCGTGAGTATTTGGGGTCAGAGGTCAGAGGCCATTTTTGGTTAAAAAATACAAAATTGAAACTTCGAATCTCAAGAAATTTCAATTTTATTCTTGCACAATGACCTTTGGACAAATCGAGGGTATTTGGGGTCAGGGATCATTCTTGGTAGATCGATTTTAAATCGAAATCCGCGTGATTGAACCTTCGTCAATGATTATAGTTTGTGAATGTCCGCGCGTTCGGTGGGCACGCATGCGTGGCGATACACGCGGCAAAGTCTAATTATTGATCACCGCGGCACGTGAAAAGGAATGCCTCTTTGTTTTCCGGAACAGTCGGCCAGCAGCGCGTCGCGCGTATTTAAGTATGCGGCACGCTGAAAGTGTCGATACACGTGTCATTAAGTCGAGGAAGCTTTTAAAGCGAACCGTGTTTATGATTAACCAGACATCGTGTTAAAGTCGTTCGACAACGTTTGATAAAATGTGTGGTATTACGTACGCTTAGACACGAAGGACAATCGTATCAGCAATTACTACAGTTAGGCTAGGCGCCTTTAAAAGCCAGTTTAGGAGAAATCAAACTTCAAATCCCAATTCCCACTCTCATTTTATTACCATGCTATTAAAATTTTCCTATTTTTATTTAATGCCCATCGCTTATGGTCAAAATTCCTCATTTGCGTTCTTTAATTTCCTTCATATTTGACACGTTGTTACATTTAATGATACAGTATTTGACACAATGTCACAAGACTGAGTCTGATGATCGCGTGTGACCTTTCGTTGCAATTTTTCATAGGACCTTATCGACCGAGCAGAATTTTTCAAACACTCTTTAAGTTGCGGGACGAAGGGAGGCTGGCTTAGTAATTCAACCGAGCGTGCAAAATATTAAGTAACTGTTTCCGAGCCATTACCCCGGCGCGCTTTCAACACCATATAAAAACGCGTCCCACGGGTCGTACGTTGAATACGTCCCCGGATTATGCGTTGATGATCGCGTCGATTATCGCTACACTCTGTGAAAAGTTCAATTCAACCGAACTGCTTCTAGTCAAGTGTAACTCCACGTGCTTTGAGCTGCGACAAATGAACTATTTTTCCCGTCACGAGAGTCCAAACCATTTTCACGCAGCTTGGAGGTAGTGGGGATGACCAAAAAAATAGATTTAAGTAATAGCAAAAATATGGAAAGGATTAGAAAAGTGGTCTTTGCGCAGTTATGGAGTCTCGTGACGGCTGATATAAATCCACGATGGCGTATCAGGTTTATTATATTTATTATACTAGATTCGATGAAGAGAAGATGTTTTGCCAGGAGTAGCGGTGCGTGGCCGATTGAATCGGGGCAGCCGATTTTAATCCGCGTGCACAACAAAGCCGCGGATCGATGAACTTATCGACTCCCTTTATGGGTCAGTCGGAAATGTCGTCAGAATAGCCGCACGACTGGCTAAGGCCGTCGGATACAAATTCGCCGATACTCCTCGCGTGTCTACGGTACGCTCGTTCCGCCAAACAAGGAGTAAAGTCCTCGGGGAGATAAGAATGAAAAATGTATACATTTATGTACGTAGATACATACGTATGCGATCGTTCATGGTATTTTTATAACAGGCAACCTACCCCGCCCTGCCAGCTGCATTATTAATTGTTTCGTTCGCGTGCAAACTGTTGCTCTCCCGCTGATACAGATTATCTCGGCACACTTAATAAACCGCTGTTTATGCACGCACTTTGCCTCACCAATACAGTCGCAATTGGTTAGCATAGTTCATAGAATAATTAAGTACAATATTTTTTAAGTAGTTGCTTAAATAGGACAATTAGTGAAAGCTAGGCTTGAAGACTCATGAGGACAATTAATAAAAATTAGGCTTGAAGACTCAGTATCTTTGCAAAAATCATCCATTTTGTAAAATGAACTGTGTAAATGGTATTTTTATGAAAACAGTGAAAGTTAAGGTTGAAGACACGCGAGGACAATTAGTGAAAGTTAGGCTTGAGGACCACCTAAAGATATTTGATAAGACAAAACAGTCTGGTGCAGCCAGACAGCGTTAGAAACCGGTGCATAGAAATTCCAGCGGAACGAAGGTAACAACAGAGCGTGGATCGCGCCGCACGCAACCCACAGACAACCCCCTACGACAGAGGGTGATGTGGTGCGACTCTAACGTGGGCGACGCGCATGCGGGACGCGGGTTACTCCGGTGATCGCTAAGCGAGTTTCTCGGAACGGCTTCAGTGTGCCTATTGCAGGGTTCCAATCGACACCCTCGCTTGTCGACCGCGTTCCGTCGTCGTCGGAGCAGCAGCAGCAGCAGCAGTAGCGCGCGCGCGCAGTTGCCACCGGCGGCGTAGAGCTTCAGCTGACTAAAAAGGGGTTAGCCCTTAGTTCCGACGTCCTGCAGCAGCTGTGCGTGTCGAAAACCGAACAGTGAACGGGTTCACGGCTGGGTAGTGGCAACCCAGCGGACGGTGTCTCGCGGTGTTCGATCGGGGGCTTGGTGAGTGGTGGTGCTGGTGGTGCCGAGCCACGGGAACGTGGATATGCTCGGTTGGTGACTGCCCGAGAGCCGTGCGTGCGACACGAGGGATGCGTACGTGCGAACCTCCCGGAGGACCCGCTGCACCACGTCGATTCGCGTACTGACAATGGTAAGACGTCCCCGGGCCTCTCTCTTCTTTTCCACACGTTCACCGACGATGCGACACACGGGGTCACGTTGATTTATCGAACGAGTTCTGAGGAGACCCTCCGTGTCTCGTGCGGTCTCGCCTGGAAAAGGGGATGTACTGATCGGGACATTCTATTCCATGGAAACGGACGTGCATTCTAGCTCCGAATAGGGTCAGGCACGAATCGTCGGGACCTTTGATAACGGTCCGGCCTTATTTTTAGCAATTCCATTGGGTATGTGTGGGTCGCTGCTGGGTGGCAACCATACGCGACCATTTTCATTGTTTTTTCAACCCAGCAACCCAACAACATCGTTGACAGAATGTATTTTAAACAGCAATTATAATAATTCCTCATTTGATTAAAGTGAATTGGAATCGGTGATGAGGAACGAGTGGGAATTTTGCGAACTGACTGTTAATCACACATGAGTTAGTCCAGTATTTCCCAACGGCGAAAGGTCACAGATTTGCGGGGAATAATTTGACCTCCGTGCGTCACACGGTTTCAATTGAAACACTGATAACGTGTTTAATCGATTTGCCGGAGTATCGCGAACTTCTTAATCAGACCGTGCATTCATATGTGCACGTTAACTAGTTTCTAACAGGTGGCACTTCCTGATTAAAAATACTGCCCTTGCAGGTATTTTAATTACGTGGAAAACAGTGTTGGAAATTATTCATTGAGTTCCTTCGAAATTTATTTAAAGGACAACTCTTCATTTATATACAATGGATTCTATGTATTAAAGAATTATTATTGACTCACAAATTATTTATTTCAGTATTAAAAATAATTCCTTGTTGACCGAAATTAATTATTCAACGTTTGCGAAGGGTTGGTTTTAATTATTGCTAGGATTCTTGTCGGTCGGTTTTTAATCGGTAATCGTGCAATGCCTCGGAATTGATGCCGCAAAGCTACCAATTCCATCGCGCTCCAAAGAATTTAATAGCTCCCTTGTTGCGTTCGCGGTGGAGTAGCTACTCGCAATAACAATACCAGTACATATATATGTGTGCATCTGAATAAACAAAGAGTCGTGCAAGTCGATGAATAATTCCTACAGTTTTCAATAATGGATAGACATCCAGCTTCGGGTAAAGAAACAAGGATTCCACTGCATAGTCCTGCGAAAATGCACGATTTACATAATCGTCATCATTAGAATAGGGATTCTTCTGCAGGGCAAGGCTTGCAGAAATGTAGCCAAGTCTCCCACTATCGTCTTCATTAAATTCTCGAAGAATTACAAAATATTTGTCACGATGTCACATTTAATGATACACTAGATGACACAGTGTCACATTTAATGATACAGTATTTGACATTGTGTTACATTTAATGATTCATACAATATTTTATTAATTGATATAATAAATATGATACAGTATTTGAGACAATGTCACATTTAATGATACGCTAGATGACACAATGTTATATTTAATGATACGCTAGATGAAACAATGTCACATTTAATGATACAGAATTTGACACAATGTTACATTTCATGATACAATTTTTTCGATGAACGATTCGTGCATAAATAAGAGGATGCTCGATGGAGTAACAGGGAGGTTCTGAAAGTTTGACGGAACACGGGGTTTCAGACACGTGATAAAAATGCGTGGCGAGCTCGAAACTGTGCGACGCGCGTCCGCGGCACGCGCGACGGTCCCGTGAGAACGTGCGCGATCTACCCGGATGATGAATCATCACGAGAACGGCTGAACGAACGAAGCGGCCGCACTGCGTACAACAACAAGAGCCGGCTCAGGTGAAAGCGAGCGATGAAGAAGAAAGAGGGGCGCGCCTAATTGGAGAATGAGCGGATTTTTCAACTCGCTGAGAAACTTCGCGTCCGGAGCCGCGTACGCTGCCAGCTCTGCCTCGAAGTACGAAGAACTGGAAGGTGAACACCGAACAAATCCAGATGATGCATGCCAGACACCCTGTGTGCACGTACCATTCTACGTGGTCCGATTCCTTCCAATCGGAATTCGATCAGCTTTGCCTTTCCGTTCGATTCTGCATGCGAATTTTAATTAACTTTCCTCTTCATCGTTCGGAACTATTGTTAGGCCTCTTGTCCATGTATTCTATTCCTACTATTTCTGTTCTCGATCTTGTTCATAGACCATCTTTGCAAATGTTTTGTTTTGTGCAATGTTTCTAAATTTATTTATTTAAATTAAATCATTTATTATAAATTAACAATGAATACAACATAGCAGGTTTATATATATTTTATATATTATATATTACATACAACTATTCCTATATGTTTTTGTATTAACGATGCCCACGTTGCAATTTATTGTCCATTTCGAGGAATAGTGATTGGAGAATGCACTTGGGTGAAGTTCCTTGTAAGGCACAGAGATTTCAGGGATGCAAACCGTTTTATGGAGCTGATAGAAATTCATGAAACGTCCGACAATTGAATAAGTTCGAATGGAGTTCCTTGAAAAGTTGATCGCACGCACCCCGTCCATCATTCCGAATCGAACGGAATAAAACTCGTTCAGATTCCTTTATTTGGAACACAATTTTTTACATAATTGCATGAAAATCAGTGTGCTTATAAGACTCACGAACAGTGACTTTATCCAATGGGAAGGGCAACGCACGCGTGTATTAGTAATGCACTCTGCTCTGATAGACAGGGTATGAGCTCGCATTTATGCGAGCTGGGGTGACTGTTGCGAAATTTGTGACAACACTAGTTTGCATGTCGGCCTGTTCGTCTGATGCTACGTTTGGCTAATGAACTTGTCATGTTCAGCTTAACTAGATTTAGAAACGAACCAACCAACGCACGTTCATTTCTTTACGTTTTCAATCCCACTGCAATTGTCAGACTTCAGATTGTTATAAAAAAATTAAATCTGACGTTTGAAAAATGTTATTTGTACAATCACACGTGTTTAAGTATTGTGCAATATCTGTAACTGTTTTAATTTATTAATACAAATCGTATAATTAATGTCACATTTTAATTATTCATTTTCATTAATATTTATTTTCTTAAATGTTAATTTATTAATGTAAATTGCATATAAATTCTGCAATAATTAGGAATGCAATTTTCATAATGCATAATCATTCGTTTTTATGTTATATATTAAATTAATACGATTTTCTAAATGAAGAAGAAGACTATACGTCGCGTGAGTGAAG
>NW_017160007.1:9709-22465 GCF_001652005.2 Ceratina calcarata
AAAAATTAATGACTCCTGTGACATTTGATCTCTACAGATGAATAGATATTAATTTCAGGACACAAACGACTCCTGGAGAATAAGTTTCACAGACGTAATCCTGTTTCAATTTGATACAGAACGGTGTTCGTTTTTGATTAAAATAATTGTGCAATTTTCCAGTTGAAGACACAAAGATGAGATTTAGTCTGACTCCCCAGCCAGGAGAAAGCGGTTTCATACAATGGCTCGACGCGATGAAAATGGTGGCGAGGTTGCCCGGAGGAATACCGCCGGAATTTCGGAAAAAGGTGAGACCAGACTCCTGATAAAGATTCCCTTCCTAATTTTTTTTTTTTTTTAATTATGTTTTCCAATGTTTTATAGCTGTGGCTGACGCTGGCGGAACGTCATCTGGATCAGCGCGGGGTGGACTGGAAGCAAGCTGAGAAGATCTGCTTTAACGAGTGGAGTAATCCTGACGATGAAGAGCTCGGCATACAAATCGTTAAAGTAAGCTTAAACATCCTCTTTACACTGGCTGACATTTCTTCTAACTTCGATATGTCGTCTTCGTTTGTTCTTTATTATAATTTATTAGTTAATTATTGTTTATTGTTTAATAAAAATTCTGAACAGATACTCTTTGCACAGAAATGGAAGTGGTTTAAAATTTAGGTAAGACTGACATAAATTGCGAAGGGAAACAAGGCTGAGGTTTGAGGGGGGAGTTCGTTATAGGTCTCCATCTTCTTCTCGTATTAATTGGAAGGTTTCTAGGCGACACTTAATTGCTCGGCGTCGAAGTGATTGATGATCGAAATTTAACTGCTTGTAATTACACAGTAGAAACGAGGGGACTCGCGAGAGTCAACCGAGACATTTGCGTACTATACGAGATGAGAGAGGAACTGGTTTACGTCTGTTTTGGAAAGACTGCTGCCGGGAAAAATAACCTCGAGTGAAAGTCGAATTGAGTAATATTTAAATTAGGGGCATTGATAACAATTCAATGATGAATAATTCATGGGTTTATGTATTTATTAACGATCGCATTAGAAATCTGATTGACATAAGTGACGGGAAATTACCTCCCTATCTAAATTGCCTTGTACCCAACGCTCATTAATAGTCGTATTTAAAAAAAGAAAAAAGAAAAACAGTCGACATAGTCTATTAAAGTCTGAAATGTTGTTTTCATGTACACTTTAATTTGTATATATTATAAATGATAATATTATAAATAATAATTGAATTTCAGGATCTGCACAGGACGGGCTGCAGCCTATTTTGCGGTGCTGCCGGGCGAGACAATCAGGCGGTGCTGCGTCGCGTGTTGCTGGGTTTCGCCAGATGGAACAAGTCCGTCGGTTATTGCCAGGGCCTGAACGTGCTGGCCGCTCTGGTTCTCCAGGTTATGGACCGGGCCGAGTCCGCCGCGGTGAAAGTGATGATCTACTTGATAGAAGGTGTCCTGCCCGAGGGCTACTTCGCCGACAATCTACGCGGCCTCTCGGTGGACATGGCTGTTTTCAGGGACCTACTCCGAGCCAGGCTGCCTAAGCTGTCGAAACACCTGGAGGCGTTACAGAACGACGCCAAAGACAAGGCGACAGGTAAACCTGTTGTCTGATCCCGGCTATTCGCTTCAGTCAAATACAAACTCGTTCATGAAGTCGATTTATATTTTTATTCTACTGATATATTAGAAATCATCGTAGATTTTGTTTAATAGAAGTAGTTAGAAGTAGTAGCAAGTATAGTAATTAATAACAAATAAGTGAAAAAAGGATGGAGTATAATAAATCGTATAATAAACAATCATGAATAATTTCTATACAATTTTATATTAGAATTCACTATAAAAGGACCTGCAACAATTTTGATCAACTCTTATGTAACAATTTTTAATTATGTACAATTTTTCAATTAAGATTAGCATCTTTTGCAAAATACATTTACAGAAAATTGGATTTTATTCATGATTGGGCTAGTAGTTTTCGAATCATTTGATGACCCATTAAAACCTCATGAATACTCATATGTTCATTCATGGGCTTGTATCGCACGACTTATGAACGAGGCTGTATAAACCCCATAACTGTCTGTATGTTTATCCAGAAAAATTCTATTCAGGCAGCAGCTACGAGCCACCATTAACGAATGTGTTCACCATGCAATGGTTCCTCACACTGTTCTGTCACTGTTTGCCACAAGAGGCCGTTCTGCGAGTGTGGGACTTGATATTCCTCGAAGGCGACGAAATTCTCCTGAGAACAGCACTAGCCATTTGGGAAGGACTCTCAGAGTAAGTGACCAGAGCTAATAGCAATTTCTCTTAGCTCTCTGACATCCATTTTATTCCTATACTTCATTTTCCAGTCGTATCATGACGGTAACGTCTGCTGACGAGTTCTACAGCATAATGGGAGTCCTCACAAGAGAGATGCTAGAGTTCACAGACACTAACAACCTCATAAAGGTTCGTCAGAATGTCCAATTGCTCTTAGCTCCTAGCAACACAACAAAACTCTGTACATGTGACTTATATTTATAACAGAACATCGTCAGCATGGGACCTCTGCACGGTGTGACGGGATTGAGGGAAAAGCATAGGTACAACATTACACCCTGGGCTAGAAAGCTGAGTGATGACGATGACAGTGACACGGAAGAGGACGAGAGGCTAGCTGTAGCTGCTGCGATGTTCAGCATGGCACAGAGGCTGAAGAAAGGTACCCTCACATCCTAATCCACCAACCGTTATCCCATACGTCCATCATCATCATACACACACTGACCATTCTTGCAGTAATCGATCATATTAAACACCGTATTAGCCACGGAGTTGTTTGACATTAGGAAATCTTGTCCACAGACCGTCTACCGCAAACTCTGGGCGCGCTGCAGGCAATGGCACCCAGCAGCGACCGAGAGCGACTAGCCCTGGACATCAGCACGCTGAAGCAGCAATACGCTAAGCTGCGCGAGCGTCAACGACAGGCGCACATAATACTTTCTGGTAATTACTAAACCTAATCGTTTTGAATTAGGCGTACGGTGTTCTGTTAAGGTACGATGATTCACGCTCATACCCTCATACGCTTCGATACCGCGCGCTTTCACGGCGGACATCGTGGCCCTGTTCGTAGTAGAGATCGAGAGCAACGGATGTACGCCCGTTGCCAATTGATCGGCTGTACGCATACATGCATACACAGACACATACGTTATTTTTTCTTGGCGCAGCTGCATGTGCAAGGCAGACCATGGTACCACCTCCCGCTTCTCAGGCCATGAATCATCTTTTAGTGGGGAAAAATGCGCTGGTGAGTGGGAAGAATCGGCCCTTGAGCCTGCCTTCCGCTCCTACTACGCAGGCCAAGACCAGGCCCGTGGCTTTAAATCAAAATCGAAGGGACAGGCAAGCCGTTGTTACGCTACACTGGAAGGATACCAAGAAGGCGAAGCAGAAAGCTATCACCGCCTCAGGTACACGCGGTCATACCAGTCGTAAATATAAATCTTTTTAATTTAAGGATCAGAGTATTTTTCAACACTTTTTTTATGATGGAAATTTGATTACCGATGGGAGATCAATCGTTACTGTAGATAATACAGGAAACTTTTATACTGTGTTTCCTAATTACATTATTTATAGTATAACGACGATGTAGATTATAGTATTTCCTACTGTCAGGTTTGGCTGGAATAAAATTTAAATTACATTATTTATAGTATAACGACGATGTAGATTATAGTATTTCCTACTGTCAGGTTTGGCTGGAATAAAATTTGACAAATACAGAACCATGCTGTCAGTAGGTAATACAGAAACTAGGCGTAGAATTCCTACCTCATCGATTGTTCGTCTTGCGTTTGATTGGAATACGAATAGTTGAGACTGATTCGAACGTCCTCTCTTCAGGAACAGTGCTCGAGTTTTAAATTTGACTGAAATAATTTGACTGCATTTAATCTTGTCTCGATTTTTACTCCAGACAATTTATTGGCATATTAAATTATTAATAATTCATAAAAGGGTTGAATTAATTTCATACAAATCTTAATTCGATTTAATATTCATTATTGATAATTAATTAATTAATTTATTTATTGATATACGAGTTTGTAAAACCCATTAGTATTCAATAACAATTATGAACTGATTAAAAATTTATATACAATTTAACTGAAGTTGAAAATAAATTTTAGGTGTAGCAGAGGCGACAGTGGCAGCGATTCAGCCGTTCGAGGCTGACCTCTCGTCGCCGAAGTACAGCAACGGTGACAGCGACAGTGACAGCACCTCGACAGAATTGTGCGACGAACCAGACCGGCTCAGCGACGTCGACAGCGAAGATCTGACCTCAGCATCGGATTCGTACGTCGTGGCGAAGGACGAAGAGGTGCCGGGATCCCCAGAGAAGAGTCTCGACCCTTCGTTACCGGAAAAAAAAAACGAACCCACGGACGTCGAGGTCACGAGAACTAACGAAGAGAATTTGAACGACATGTCGATAGCCAAGATCACTGATCAGATAAGGCGACTGTCGGCGGAGGATGACAATAATTCGATGGTTCCTCGGAAGTTCAGTGCGGAGAAGAGAGAATCGGACGATTCGTCGAAGGAATTAGGAAAAGAAAAGTCTATTGATTTTTCTGTAGATTACACGTCTGACAGTGCCACAGTTAAGAAATCGTTAGCCTTGGACGAGTACGATTATTTAAGTTACAGTAGTGACAAAGCGACTGTCTTCAGTTCGAAGGAAGACGAAGTGCTGGTACACGAGAGGCACAGGTCCAAATATATGACAGAAGAAATTACAACGTCACAACCGAATGTTACAACGTTACAACCAAATATTACAACGTTACAAGATGTTACAGCAACGGAAATAACGAGCATGGACATCACATCTACTGAGGATGAAAAAGAACCTATCAAGCAAGAATCTCCAAACGTCTACTCGGATTTCTCAATCTCATACAACAAATACGAAAGCAAGCCAATTGACATTGACAAACTTTACGATTTAGATACGAAAACTGAACCAGTCTCAGATCGTTTCAAGTCCTACGATTTTTCTAGCAGACTCTCTCTAGACACAAAACCATACGAAAGCTCAAACCTCCCAGGTTTGACTATTGACGCTTCAGACACGATAAATACTGATAGCATGATTTATGGCAAGACTTATATCGGTCATCTTCCCATCTCGCCACTGACGGTGGACAGAAAACTCGGTATAACACCAACCATACATGGGAGCACCGTTCCTGAAAGCTTGAAACCAGAAGCAATAGAGAAAACGTACAAACCAGACATACTGCTAGAGCAATACAAGTCAGAGACCCTGGAAAAACCATTTACTTACTCCGACAAGATACAAACAAAATTATTCTCAGACTTGAAGAGCCCGAAGACCCCAGAAAGCACGAAATCCTTCGGCTCAGGCGAGACGATGGGGCCAGACTCGAAGCCGTCGAGCCTGACGGTGAGTCCCAGGACTCCGGTCAGGTCTGACTCCCGGGACTTCTCAATCGACAAATCTGGATGCTCGTCGATCAGCTCAGACTCGAAGACTCTAGTCCGCTCGACGGACTCGAACACCACGAAGGACAGTGCCAAGAACGGTATAAGGATATACGAAACGTCTCACAATACGACACCCATCAGCATGGATTCATTAAAGAATAAGTCCGACGTGAGTCCTAAGCTAGTCGTGAGTAGCTCCAGTGACTCTTGTAGCCCGGGTAAGCTAAAGTCTTCCGAGAGGTCGTTCAGTTCTGACCTCCAATCGCCAATAAGTGCCAACTCGATAAAGTATACCTCGAATCTGAACAGACGAGGCCAGGACGACGTGTCCGGCTCGTCGATGGACTTGAGCAGCGCTACCTCTCCGTTCTACCCGATAGCACACCCGAATCAAAAGACCCCAACGTCTCCCTACAGCGCCTCTAGACGGAAATCGAGCCTGGACAGCACTGAGACTTCGCCAGAGCAAAAGTCGACAAGCTCGAGGGACTCAAACAAGTATTTAAATTACCAAACCAAGTTCGATTCGTCTTTAAAGACCTCAGACACGAAAGAAATGGAGTGTAGAAAGGATGACATAATTAAACCTGAGTTCACCATCAGAAGAGAGGACTCTATGAGCCTGAGAAACGGTGGCGACGTTAGTTTCTATCAATCGAGTAATGAATACGTGTTTGACGATGGGGGCGATGATCCTTTATCAGAGAAAGACGTGGTTCCTTCGTTACCTCAAGAGAAACTGGATAAACATTACTTGAACTATCGTTACAGAGATCGATCGAAGTTGTTAGAGAGAAGTTCTAGCAGTTTGGACAGTAGAAGACACGCTGACTTGAAATCATCGTCTTCTACTGACGAGTTCGCCACTTCGATCGTGAAGAAGAGATCCAGTGACATTCTGGAGGACATAAAACACTTGGAAGCGAAGGCAAACGATGGCTCATCGGACAATGGGATGCTGACGAAGAAGAGTAGTTACATATGGGAAGACATGAAGTGTCTGGAAGCCAGGAGGCAAGACACTTTCAGTAACTCAGCGAGCACTTTTTCTAAACATCGACTAGACATTCCGAACATAAGCGTGACAGGAGAAAACAGGTCATACGTCGTGTACCCAAAAATAAACATCGATGAGAACAGCGACAGTATCCTAAAGACTGTAGCTTGCAGCAAGAGCGACGACGACGATGACGGGAGGGAGTCGAAATTAGGCGTGTGGACGAAAGTGAAGCCTAGGAAGAAGAGTGACAACGGCCGGAGGAACAGTGACAGAGCTTTAAAAATTATTCAAGAGAACTCCGCCATATTACAGAAGATACTTGCGTGCCAGGCTAAAAAACGTCTGCCAGACCTCGAGGAGATATCGAAAGAAATCACTATCAGTCCTATAAACGAAGAGATTTCCAAAATCTTCAGTCCTATATTAGAAAAGATGGGATTGAACGAGCACGAAATTAACGAAGAGCTAGCGAGGATTAATTTCAAGGATTTCGACAGCATGACTGCTACCAGCGTCTCGGAATTCGACGCCAAGATCAATGAAGAACTGTCGAAACTTTCCCTGATCGATGAAACCGAACAGATGGACCAGCTGGACGTCGAGGACGTGATATCTCATGAATACTTAGACACGAGGGAGGCTTTGATAGATCGCAAGATAAACGAGGAATTGTCCAAACTATTAGCCAACTACGAGGACTCGCCATCGAGCATGGTGAGCCTGGACAAAAGACCTCCCAGTCAGAACGTTAGCGAGATCGATGGCTTAGACGTGTCCAGTATTTCGACGAACGTGTTCTCTTACAAATCATCAAACGATTCCATTGACACTCGAAGCGATTCAACGCAGGAACCAATCCCGGACAAATTCCCTAAATACAGTGAGAACTTGCCGTACGTAAGGAAGTACGTCGACGACTCGTCGCCGAAAAGCGACATAGACATATACAGAGAACTGGACAAGTTGGATAAAATCTCCTCGGCACAGGTTTTGCTCGAGGACCCAGTGTTGGAGCTCCCTCAGAAGGAATTGTCTTCAATTCCCTATGTACCAGTCACATCGCCATATAAAGACGTGCCCCCATTGAGATACACCTCGAAGCCAATTCAATATGACACCTCGCCATTAAAGAGTTCTTACGAGCCCTACAAATCGTTCGACTTCAAGCCTAAGCTGTCACCAAAGCAGGGTGGCAATCTATTCGAGTGCAACGACGAACAAGACACTTTCGAGTACATCAATCATAAGTCAGAAATGTACGATTTACACCTGAAGAGTCCAATGCTAGCGAAAGAGTCCTTGGAGTTTCGAGTCAGGTACGACGAGAATACAACGAGGGACGTTGACACGGATTACATGTCCCTCCCAGCAGAGAGATCGAGCAAGTCTCCTTATTATAGTAACGGTAATAGTGAACACCCGTTGACACCTACGAAATACCCGAAGGAGGACAGATGCTTGAACGCTGCTGGGTCCTTCTTAGAGTCTTCAGATTTACTCCATCGTAAATACGAGGCTTTGTCACCAAAGGAATATTCCCACGGAAAGGATTACGAGAGGCACTTGAGTATGTTGCCCTTGGAGACTGTCTCTGACGCTGGGTCGTACTTACCGAGGCACAGGGAGTATCCTTTGTCACCAAATCGCCAGTTCCCAGAGCAACCGTCTATTATTAATCATTATGCCACGAAACTGTCCCCTGGTGTCTCTGAGGACTCTAAGAGACCCGTGTCCCACCCGGAATTCCCTGGCAAAATGACTATCGGCAAATATACAGAGCTGCCTGAGAGAGGGTCGAGCAGTTACAAGAAATCTTCGTTGAGTCTGGGCAACATTGGGAAGGGCGAGAATAATTATAACACTGTGACCAGTCCTAAGACCCAGTTCAGTCCGTTCCCAATTAGGAACGCTCCGAGGAAACCGAAGGAACTGACGCTGAAGCTCGGTTTGTATTCACCGAACAGTCCAGACGTTGGACAGTCGAAGAGGTCATAGTGCAGATCGAATGAAATTTTGGTTAATTAAATACGCGCGCGCGCGCGCGCGGGCCTAAATCGTTCTGGACAACAATCGACGTGTTGCGTTTATTAATCCGACGTGAAAAAAAAAAAAAAAAACTGAAAACGGTGTAAGAAGAGTTATTAAAAATATATTATTATTCGATATTTGGTAATAAAGTGTGAAAGTGTCAGTCAGCAGTGTTAAACAAGGTGCATTCACTCACTGTCAAATATTCTCCTTGTAATGCAGATCGCCGGAAGGAAACTACATTATCGATTGTAGTAAATATCAAATTCTGTTAACGATTTTTACTTCCCGATGTGTTTTTCTATCATTTGAAGATTTGATCATCAGTTTTAGACCCTGGGAACAGAAATTGGTACATTCTATGATGCTTCTGAAGATTCTCAAGTGAAAAACAGGTCCGGAAGCAGAAATTAAGAATCACACAGCGTCTGTCTGAAATTTTGTGTTGTAAAAGAGTAACCAATGTTAATTATAAAACAATTTCTCGCAACTGTCGACTAACAGCGAACATTTTTTTACGAGCACGGCTTGTAACGACGGAGGGAGGGGATGGAGAGTGGAAGTTAATAGAAATCCTTGATTTCTGAAAAACCTCGTTATCGCCGTTTCGATTATTCGGTAAATTGCGATAAGTAGCCCTCGGCTGATGGAAGAGCACGGAAGCTTTTAGAATGATAAAGAGCGCGAGAACTGAGAAATGTTACAAAATGCCTTCCATTCCTTCGAACGCGATCCGCTTTACTACGGCGATCCGGCATGCGATCGTAAATCACCCGGGCGGCGATCACGAGACCCCGTGGTAACGTGGAATTTCCTTCGAACAGATACAATATATAATACAAAAAGCAGATTGTATAAAATTATAGAAATCGTTACCACCGCCGATACAGAACTTCAACCCCAGAGTTCGTACAACCCTTTTCACGAGTTTTTAACTATTCACCTGAATCAATAATTTTTATAATTAATTAAATAATTGAAGAAATGGCTCAGAATTTAAATAATTACATTTGAAAAAATTCTATAAAAATTGGCCTTTGTTAAAAATTATATTTCTTGTTAGAAAAATTTGAAAACTTCTGAGGATTGTACTTGTTCCTCGCAGAATTAAGGGGAGTTTCTGCATCGGTTGGTTACATGGAGAGGGCAGAGAAACAAATTGTACATACATAACTAAATAGACGTTTATTGTATATTGTTAAAAAAAAAGAGAGAGACAGAGGGGGGACCGACGAGAGGGGTTGGAGAGGGGGTGTTCGAGAGTTGCTCCAAGTCTTTTTATATAAAATAAAAAGGTAGTATTTTTAGATGTTTCTAATATGAACTCCTCGTATTGTCGCCGTCATTTCGAACATAATAACGAGCTTAGCCGAGTTTCAAACGCAAACACAAATTGAAATTAGTTCCTGTCACGATATCGTTTTGAATTTCAAATCAGCCTACAATTTTCTTGCAACTTTTTAAACGCCACCGATCCCGTTTCGTATAATTGAAACGGATTCTCGTGACTCAGCGGACGTTCGATGAATTTCATTTGAATCGTAAGAAACCCTCGTTTCGTTTATATGAATTTTCGGTCTATCGTAAATCGGATGACAGTAAGAATGAATTATTAGGGATACAGATTGACGAGGCAGCCTGAAAGTTTCGTTTAACGGATGGTATATACGTTAACGAGAAGACAGAGTATATAGATAGATAACCAACGATTTATTTTCATCCGCTTGCATAGCGATATATATATATATACATACATATATATATACAACGTATGTCTGTCAATCATTACGTCCAATTTAATCGATGCCAGGTAGATTCGTCAATTCGCAACTCGATGCGTGCAGATTTTTATACGCGCTCTTCGAACACGAGAATATGTCTATATATTAGAAGTGCAGTTCGTAAGTCTTGGGATTTATTCACGAGTTTATTAATAAATAGAGCATTGAGGGTGTTTATAAAAATTAATTGGCTTCTATTCGATTTTGGTTTTATTTTGGATATGATTTTAATAGGCTCTTATGTCAAATTTCGAGGTACTATGTTTACTCGATTTTTTTTCTGCAAATCTAATGCGTGGAGAATTCTGAAATAAATCAGGGATGTTCTACTTTACAAGCAGTACGTGCCAGAATTTTTTTGAATTTTTTTGAAAATTTTGAAATATTGGAAAATTCTAAGGGGTATACCTTGAATCACGATTTTCGATATATTTGGGAATTTATTTCTCCGGTTCTAGTGGATGGAAATTGATGAGAAAATTAGGAGATGTACTACTAGACGAGTACTATACGTGAGAATTTTTCCAAATCGATCCATCGATTATTTATATTAAATAAAAATTGTCAAAGTTGACGAATTTTCATATATCGCCAGATTCCAAGGGGTACACCTCGAATCACGATTTTCGGTATCTTTGGGATTTAATTCCTCCGGTTCTAGTGGATGAAAATTGATGAAAAAATTAGGAGATGTACTACTGGACGAGTACTATACGTGAGAATTTTTCCAAATCGGTCCATAAATTATTTATGTTAAATAAAAATTCATAAATATTGCAAATCTCAAGATTTTCGATATTTTTGAAATTTGTGTAGTAATTCCAAACACAGTTTAGATAAAAATTGATCACATTTATTGGAATCTTAGATTTCAGAAATCACGATTGATTCTATTTAATGTTTCGTAATTTTCTAATTAGAAATCACGTATTTTGTAATTCACTCCTAAGACTTATGACTGGAAGTGTAAGTACAAAGTGAGTTAATAAGAATAGTCATATAAAATGATTAATCATTCATTTATTTCAATATACGAATTAATAAACGCCACATTTGAATCGACCTGATTGAATTAATAAATCTTTACTACAGTCAAATGTATGATATAATTAATACATTCTTTTACAATTTTTCTAAACCCTTTTAACTCGATTATAAAATAAATTAATAACTCATACCTCGACGACAATTCTTATTGACCCACCTTGGATAAATACTGACTAATTCCTATGCGATTTTCTACCATTGAAGAGAAAAGAAAATTCTTAATTTCTAGTAGCTGTCCACGTGCCTGCACCATCTCGTTCCATCGAAATTCGACGACGATTGGTGAATGAAGAGAAAAATCTGCGCGTGAGAACGAATGTACTAAAGCGAGACGTGTCAGTATTAAAGAAAAAAAAAAAACTGTATTCACTTTCCTCTGCGTCGAACGTAATCTAAGAAGAATCACGCTTTTTAGAGAGAACTCGCGTGCGCTTTGGAAAAAAAAGTACGTATAGCTTTCTAGACGATCCTCTGATATACCCAGAAGACACGAAATAATTCCCAATCTGAACGATCTACGGAAGCGAACAAGTACGAAGTAGATCACAGCACGCGAAGCTTAAACGAACTCTCGATTGAAATGAACAAACCTGATCGTCTATCATAAGAATTATATCGACGATTTTTATGCGGAATAAAATATTTTCAATTGCGATTTTTCTAGAATTAAATACCACCCCATGGCCAACTGAGTGTCGCGTACGGCCCTGAGCCAGGGCATAGGTGGGGATGCGTTAAATAGTATAGCCCGCCGAGTCACTGTCACGAATGTGACTACCGCGCGTGGTGGGGCGAGCCGTAAGAGTGTGGAGAGTACTTGGCCATGCCCGTAGCAATAACAACTACTCGTTGTTTTCCATTGGCCACACTGTAAACGGTTGAAAATTATTATTTTTTACTATCGTAAAGATCGACAGTGACTGTAACGTTACCAAAGAATTCTACTTAACACATATATAATATTTCCACTTCATTTGTTCACTTACACCATGATAACTGGACGGGACGAAGTAGATTGGGTCACGTTCGTCGGTCGGCCAAAAAACTCAGTGAACCGAATCAGTTCGGACTGCCTGCGAACGGGTATAGAAAGTATTCGCAAAAGGTGCTTTAACGAGGCATTGACGAATGAAACTATCTAGGATCTAGTCGTTAAGGGTGCATCGGTGATTAGATTTTGTTACCGCGGCGTTGTAAATAATTGTCGGCACGATCAGTTTAAGCCTGACATAAGACTGTATATTTGGCAGCACAGAGATATAAGTCATTATCAGTAAAATAAAATAAATATATTGAGAAATTTATGGTACCATTTATTTCCCAAAATTGTCAACAATTATCATTTATTAAAATTATTTATTTTTGTCAGGCTGAAGATTTTT
>NW_017160007.1:22716-24361 GCF_001652005.2 Ceratina calcarata
GCCAGTACCAGGGGTGTAACGTTAGGTTATAGTGTTTTTATTGTTTTTTTTTTTTAAACGAATGAAGAAACGGTATCAATTTCCCTGGGCAGAGGTGAAGGGGGAAGGGCGTCGATATCCTTCGCTCGAATGGACATTTCATTTCGTTAACGCGATTACGCGTACTCCGCGAGAGCACCGGGAGTATCGCGGAACTCATTTTAATTGGGATTACGTTTCAATTAAAACTCCGCTCCCCATTAGAGGCACCGGCGTCGAGTTTTCGAGAATAATTGATACGAACAACAAGTTATCCCGATTGCGAGTTGCTGGATAAAATATGCATGTTTGCCAATCAGGAGGTGTCCAGGGTTACACGCCTGCATTGGCTAAGCGCCACTCTGGATAAATATGCGATTACACTCCACCTCGTTCTCCTCCACCTCCTCCTATCGAGGCCACGCGTATCCACGTGCCTGCGAAACTGTACACTCGGCTACAGAAGTCTGTTCAAATTACTGTTTTATACTACTAGGACAAACAACCTAATTTTCTGTGCTCTAAAAATAATTTTCTCCTTCTTTCTCTTTTATTTTTGTATTTTTTTTGTTTTTATAGGATTTAATTAATAATTACCAGGAATTTTAAAATTCCTACTCGATCCACTTTTTTCCAAGGAATCAAAAATTCCAAGGAATTCAAAATTCCAAGAAGTCCCAAATTCCAAGGAATCCAAAGTTCTAAGGAATGCAAAATTCCAAGGAATCCAGAATTCCAAGAAATCCAAAATTCTAAGGAATCCAGAATTCCAAGAAGTCCAAAATTCTAAGAAATTCCAAGGAATCCAAAATTCCAAGGAATCCAAAATTCCAAGGAATCCAGAATTCCAAGAAATCCAAAATTCTAAGGAATCCAAAATTCCAAGAAGTCCAAAATTCTAAGAAATTCCAAGGAATCCAAAATTCCAAGGAATCCAGAATTCCAAGAAATCCAAAGTTCTAAGGAATCCAAAATTCCTACTTGATCCACTTTTTTCCAAGAATTCTACTGACTGATGCCTCGATACATTCTGGCTTTACGTATTTCTGAAATGCACGCAAATCGCAGTACACCTGTGGATCATTATCATTTGAATTTCTATTGAATTTTGCTGGAATCGTGGATTTGCTGACGATCGACCGACGAAACGCATCGATGACGTTTTAGAAAGGGACGTTTACCGGTGGCGCGGGCGCGGTGGCGGGTGGTTCGCATTTTCTGTGAGCCGGGATAGCAAACATCGATAAATTTCACGTTCTGCGATTGACGGAACGCCATATTCCTGACCTCATTTGGCTATCACCCGACTGGCTTCGCATGACACGGCCAGATAAGTCGTTAGTGTCGGATTTATCGACACGTTTTCTGCGTAGCCGAGGGGAAATTCATTACCTCGGACCGGTAGCTCCGGCCATGTGTCACAGGGACGCGTTAATGTCAGTGAACACAGTCCCCGTGCTAGTAAACTCGTGGAATCGTGCTCCTATCATCCTCCTGGGAAGCACTCTTTCCCGGTCTTGTTCCACGGATTTTTAACCCGTTACGACGCAGTCAAATAAAACATGGCTCCAACGATTTGTTGCTCCAATAAAAATAAACGTACCTAAAATATAATAAAAAAAGGGTT
>NW_017160007.1:25653-26909 GCF_001652005.2 Ceratina calcarata
AATATCGGTTGTACATTATGTAAAATATCGTCCTTGCAAGGCTACGAATTCTACTAGAAATAAATCCTCTCGGGCGCCTTGGAGTAGGCAACCGTCCCTCGCTGTCTGATTGCCGGGGCTGTGCCGCCGGGGGCCTCTAGCGGCAAGTTTCCCCGCGAGGAAACTTGGCAATCGTAGACGCGCGATGCACGCGTGACTTCTTGTACTTTCGGCAGTCTATTTCAGTTCCTTTGTCCTCCCGGTCGCCTTTAAAGGTTTGAGTGGTTCTGCGGTGGCCACCGTGGAAAGAATCGGCCGCCGGTGCAAGTTCGCTTTGACCGGTTAAAGGTATAATTTTCGGATACTTCCCGGAGCACTTTCCGGTGGCTCGGGCGGCACCCCTCTACTTGGAACCTGCTACGCTCGTCAGCGCGAGCCAATTTCGCCCTCCTCGGGAACTTTCAAACGAAGTTCATCGGTGAAACGAACCGCTCCTGAAAGAAGTCCCGCGTAAAAGAGCCACCGGAATATTAAATCCGCGACGGAAATATCGCGGAAATGCACGCTAGACCTAGCGATGACAATCGAACCGTTCACAGTTCCTAGAGTGCAACTAGGTCACGTCTTTCCAGCTTACTGTTTCTTATATTTCAATTGTTACGCGGTTAGAACTTTGATTATTATGAATTATTCAAATGGATGCAATTATAATAAGTTAGAATTTATTATATGTTTCGAATTATGAGTGTCACTATTAATTACGATGAGTGTACGTCCCCAATTAATTCTTAAACTAAGTTAAATTAAGTTAGATTACGTTTTCAGAATGGAAAATGCCTTTGAAAAAGTGTCCAACAGATTTCAATTCGATCAAAATCGACGCGACAGATTTGAAGATAATCGAGGTCATAAATTAGGATTAAATCTATACAAAAATAGAGATAAGAGTACCTTGTGGGTACTCGATATATAGGTTCTGGGGTACGTGGAATACGATCCGATATTGAAACAACGTGTTGCACCCCCCAATCTCCAAATATAAACCCTTGCAGCTAAACAGTTTGATTTTTGCTTTGGGAAACGTAAAAGTGTGGATGTTGGAAATTAATTCCTGGAAGCTATACTTGACGACGTCAGGACTGATTCGAAGCTCGGGGGATTAAATCTCGTAGCGCACTTATCTCGCCATTAACACGGTGAATCCCGGCCACTACACGTTTCCCAACCGGGTACATAAACCATGGCGTTCCATTAAAATTCGAACGAGGACGCACCGC
>NW_017160007.1:29044-43665 GCF_001652005.2 Ceratina calcarata
TAATTTTACCAGAGGAATAAAACAATAATTAAATAACATAAATGACATAAAAAACAATAATTCATTTCACGTTTAATAATTGATATTCTTACAATCTCTGATTAAATGAGACATTCAGTACTGATATGAACATAGTTCGGAGAATTCGAGCTAACATCGTCGCGTTAACGGTTGGGAACGACGACGTTTGCCATTGGATTCACTCTGCCCTCCCGCGTCGCTGGGAGGAACTTATTATAATAGCTGGCGCGAAACAATTCGAAGGGCGAACTTTCTTTCCACGCGTCGGATACAACCGACGAAAACGCTAATGCGTAAAGTTTCGACGCTAATTGCCAGCGACGAGGAACGAGACTGCCGTGTGTAATAGCTGGGAATCGCATTCCTCTGAATCCTAGGCTCAGATCGTTTACCGCCTAATAACGCAGACAAATCGTAGCGAGATAGTCGATTTTCATGCAAAACCCAAACATTTCTTATAGCAAATGTGAAAGCATTTAAAAAAAATGAAGCCTAGTTTCAAATTCTCTTCATTTCTCAAAATTTGAGATATGATTTTTTATGTTCTGCTCAATTTCGCTCATTGCCAGCCCTGCTTTCAGCAAACCTGACCTAACCCAACCTAATTTTCATTATAAATGCATAAAAGATACAAAAATCAGGTCCAGTCTAGACTATGTCAAATAATCGTTAAAGTCGATGGCACTTACAATTAGGCAGCATTGGTATTCGACTCCTTGGTATCCGTAAGTCAACTTACCTGGCGGGATCCTGGAAATCTGTAAGCAAATACAAATAAGCTGATTGCCCCGGAAGACTTAGGTCCATCCCCGGGCCGGTAATTTCCTCCTATCCAGTGCGACGCGCCGCGCCGCGCCGTCCGCTCCGAGCGGTGAGAATGAGCCGGTCTCCTCCGGGCGACCCACCTATAACCCGAGACAGAACCATCTGTGTGCACTAAGATTATATTTGGCTTGGCCCATGTAAATTCATGAGTTCCTCCTCGACGTCGTGACATTCGGCCAGTTCCTGTTAGATAGACGCAAAGCCATTGTAACCAACGACTCAGGAAACGTAAAAGTGTGGATGTTGGAAATTAATTCCTGGAAGCTATACTTGACGACGTCAGGACTGATTCGAAGCTCGGGGGATTAAATCTCGTAGCGCACTTATCTCGCCATTAACACGGTGAATCCCGGCCACTACACGTTTCCCAACCGGGTACATAAACCATGGCGTTCCATTAAAATTCGAACGAGGACGCACCGCCGCCGTCGCGTCGCTTCCCTTCTCGTGTAACGCCATTACCGCCTTCGAACCTGTGTGGCAACCATACGTGCCATGATTGGCTCCGTATCTACCCGGAATCTGCCTAAATTCTCGGCTTAAACACCAATTTGTACATGCAACTTGAAAGAACTTCATTTTATTTATTTATTTTCGCAGTATTCAATGCAATAAATAAATAAATAAAGGTTCCACAGTTTGGATAAAATAAATATCCACTCATCCTCTTCTTCTACTATATTCTAGCTACTATAAAAAGATTATAATTTGATCAAAATCGACGCGACAGATCCAGAGATAATCGTAGGTAAAAATCAGGATTAAATATATAAAAAATAGAAATACGAGGTACATAAGGGTACCTTGTGGGTACTTGATGTATAGGTTTTCAGGGGCGTAGAATACGATCCGATATTGAAACAACGTGTTGCACCTTCCTGGCTCCAGATACAAACAAAATTAATATTAATCAATAAACGTATCTACTATAAAACAATTCTAACTGAAATCCGTTAACAGTCATTAACGACAGGATTCATCAATTATACCCAATACGTGGATGAAACATCGAAACTCTACATACACGTATATATGAACGTTTAAAAGCACGCGTGACAGTACGTACGACCTTTTGACCCGTATTCCGAATGCGCTGTTAAGTATTTAAGAGCTCTTTAAATTCGAGTTGTCGCCGTTATGCCGGCTCGACGATTCGTCATTAAAAATTCGGCTAACAAGTTAGTTGTTAAAATTTCTGATCCACTCGAGCCGAAAGAGCGTTGCGCGTTCTTCAAACCGAGCTCACGCTTTCACTGTACTAAACGCGTACCACTCGAAACGTTCCAAATGAAATTTTCGCCAGGTAAAAATTTCGCTCATCATTTCCTGGCACGTCGCAAATCACTGCAACGCAGATTTTTCATAACATTTAAATTTAGTTCCCCGACGTTGACGTCACCATTTTTTTTATACTGATATTTCATTGTACATATTTGATCACCGAGACGAGAAGTCGTGCGAGGAGCAAAATTTCGATAATTACCCGAAAGTCAGGAATATTCATCAGTCAGTCAGTCGGGGAGGGTGGGATGGCTTTATTAATTCTTCGGCAGCTTATCTCATCGCGGGGGAGTTCAGTTTATCTTGAAATAACCCCGGCTAAGTAAACGTCTAGCCGAGCCAGCCCAGCCACTCGTAGATATCCGCGATACGAGACACTCCGTCGTGTTTTATGCTGATCCTAATCCACCTTTGGAACGCGGGCGAAACTTTTGAACAAGGAGCATTGATAAGCAACCGTGGAGCACGCGTTCGGCTATTCACCGGATGCGCTTACATAAATGCAACGTTATCCGAGGATTTATTCAGCAATTCGAGGAAACATCCCATTTCTGACGTCTTCATCCTGAGGACTTTTACTTCAAATAATTATTTAATTTTACCAGAGGAATAAAACAATAATTAAATAACATAAATGACATAAAAAACAATAATTCATTTCACGTTTAATAATTGATATTCTTACAATCTCTGATTAAATGAGACATTCAGTACTGATATGAACATAGTTCGGAGAATTCGAGCTAACATCGTCGCGTTAACGGTTGGGAACGACGACGTTTGCCATTGGATTCACTCTGCCCTCCCGCGTCGCTGGGAGGAACTTATTATAATAGCTGGCGCGAAACAATTCGAAGGGCGAACTTTCTTTCCACGCGTCGGATACAACCGACGAAAACGCTAATGCGTAAAGTTTCGACGCTAATTGCCAGCGACGAGGAACGAGACTGCCGTGTGTAATAGCTGGGAATCGCATTCCTCTGAATCCTAGGCTCAGATCGTTTACCGCCTAATAACGCAGACAAATCGTAGCGAGATAGTCGATTTTCATGCAAAACCCAAACATTTCTTATAGCAAATGTGAAAGCATTTAAAAAAAATGAAGCCTAGTTTCAAATTCTCTTCATTTCTCAAAATTTGAGATATGATTTTTTATGTTCTGCTCAATTTCGCTCATTGCCAGCCCTGCTTTCAGCAAACCTGACCTAACCCAACCTAATTTTCATTATAAATGCATAAAAGATACAAAAATCAGGTCCAGTCTAGACTATGTCAAATAATCGTTAAAGTCGATGGCACTTACAATTAGGCAGCATTGGTATTCGACTCCTTGGTATCCGTAAGTCAACTTACCTGGCGGGATCCTGGAAATCTGTAAGCAAATACAAATAAGCTGATTGCCCCGGAAGACTTAGGTCCATCCCCGGGCCGGTAATTTCCTCCTATCCAGTGCGACGCGCCGCGCCGCGCCGTCCGCTCCGAGCGGTGAGAATGAGCCGGTCTCCTCCGGGCGACCCACCTATAACCCGAGACAGAACCATCTGTGTGCACTAAGATTATATTTGGCTTGGCCCATGTAAATTCATGAGTTCCTCCTCGACGTCGTGACATTCGGCCAGTTCCTGTTAGATAGACGCAAAGCCATTGTAACCAACGACTCAGTTTCTAGCAACTTGTCCCCAAAATTAATACCCAATTCCTCAATTCCAAATTCTCAAAGTGGGACAAGTCAAAAGGTCACGTTTTCGGAAAGGGTATTAAGGTTTAACAAAAAGTAATTGGAGAGCTAGGCTAACGTAAGAAAGGCTAGCAGAAAACAATTGGCGCTTGAGCACCTAACCTGACCTAATCTAGCCTAGTCAAGCTCTATTAGAGGTCGATGGTTATTGCGTACTTATCTGGCTATGTGTCGTTCTTGCTCAATTAGTGGGTGCAGCTTCAAGACGATAAGAGTGTCCTCTAAAAGGTAGGATCTGAAGCTAATTAGGACACTTTTAGCTAGGTTTGATGGACAGGGATAGCAAATGCTGAAGACGATCTTAAGAATAAGCAACGATTCTGAATACTAGTCTTGTTCGTTTGTCCAACAAAAGTCTTGGACAACCAAAAATTGGTCAAACAACCAAAACCAAGTCCACATTAGAGACGTCAGTCGCTGTACGTTAGATTAGGTTGCTGTTTTAGTGTTTTACTGTCAGCTGAGGCTGAGGCAACCCACGTGGGCCCTTCAGTGGTGGTCGCTAGGCCAAGGGACCAGCAATCTCTGGTCTTTGCCCTTTCTCCTGCGTTCTAGGTTACATAGAGGACATCCCATCTCATTTTTACATCGACTGAACCAAGCAAAAGTACGTTGGTGATTAAAATTGTACATGGCTCTCTCATGGTAGTTACGATTCGTTAGAGAATTTGATGAATCCCGAACGGGGGAGGCATGTCCGAAAGAAAGTGTAATGGAATGTTTAAATCTGCGAAGGTAATAATCGGGGTCTGACGGGTTCAATTGAGATAAGAGCAGGTAGAGGGAGGCAGTGCCTTTTGGCAAGAAGCATTAGCATTGAAACATCGACACTGAGGCTTCGTTGATGCGGAAATGTACCTTGCTAAAAACCAACGTCAGAGAGAAAGAGAGAGAGAGAGAGAAAAAGAGAGAGAGAGGATGGAGACTGTAGCGGACCTCGTCTGCTTTTTTCCATCCGCTAGAGTGGAATCGCCAACGCATCGCTATTATTGAAAGACGCAGTCTCGCGTAACACAAGGAGGAGATACCGGACGCCCGCTTCGAAACTTTTCATTCGTTTGAATTACCCTCGATGAATACATAAAAAAAAAAGAAAAAAAAAAAAACTGGAACGTGATCTCGGAAATGGCAAATGAAGGGGGCGAAGAGAAGGGTTGCCCTTTGAACCTCGGCTTGATTACCCAGGAAACATATAATCAATAACGACTGTCATTTACACGTTTCGCATAAAAAAAAATTGTATTTCAACCCTTATTTTAATTGGCTGCGATAAATGTTTCATTTTTCACGAAGGTCCGACGATTACTGACAGAGTTGATTCAATTGTCGTGGATTGAAATTTTGTCGGCATTGTCGACGGATGATTCCCCGACATTCTCGTACAGTCAGCGAGATTGACCGATTGTTTGCGTCCATTCTTCCCGGTGCAAATCGAAAGAAATTACGACGGGGGTCAGGGGCGGGGGGTATGAAATCGAGGGATGTAGAAATTTTCAGTGTGAGGCTGCTGTATGCATCGAAATTCCGGCAATCCTGTAAAAAACCGGTTGTCCAGGAATGACCAGGGGCAGACCTCCGACCAACGGAGAAACGCGATTGATCTGCATTGTAATGGGAAAATTTGAAAGTGCCGCGCGCACTTTGCCGCTGCCGCGAATTACCAAACCATTTTCGAGGAAATTTCGAACGGAAAAATGCGGTTTCCACCGCAGCGGTGGAACGGGAATGCGGCAGCATATAGGGACGCGCGTGTCGATCTGCATTTTAATACGAAAATGCACCGGGGAGAAGATGGTAACGTTGTAACGAGAAGGATAAAACGGTTTCACTTGCGGCCGCTCCGCACTAAAGTTGAGTATAGTTTTAGAGATATTCGGCAATCGAAATTCATACCACGTGCTCCACAGATAATTCACAATTTTCATCTCGTCTTTCTTTACAGAAATCCTTCTGTTAATGTCAATTATATAAATTTGTTTCTAGTTTTAGGTCAGATTAGGTTTATACCTTACTATGATATACTTTATGTACCAGCCTATGTACAGATAATGAGATTTAGCTTTATATGATTACGATTGTATTTTTTCTGATATAAATAAATACTAAATATATTAAATATATCCAAATTTTATTAAACTTCTGACCTAAAATTGAAGTATTATTATTTTAAGAAATTTTGTTCTGATTGATGGGACTCTGGATTGTTCTAATCAACTCGGAATTGTCGTGTGAGAGGATAACCAGTGGAAGCTAGCCTAGCCTAACCTAACCAGTGGATCATTCGAGATGCAACGGATGTGTCAGGTTCGGCTGACGGCCGCACATCTTGGGTCATGCTCATTTTCATAACGGGATAGCCGTATAATACTCCGGCTGGTGTACCTAACCGCGGTTCCATACATTCCCCTTTTACGACCGCCTTCCTAGTTTGCGTATCTCATTTTCGTCTCTCCTCCACTTTTACCATCCCTTTGTCATCGTTTCTCGCCAGCCAAGTGTCTGCTTTGATCCCCCCTTTGCCTCCTTAGCCACCAGCGATTGCAAAATGCAAAATCTGAAAGTGAATTCGATCCAAATTTCTTGAACGACTGAAACACGAAGTTGCTATTCTTTTTATAGACTCTTAACGTGATAAGAAACGTAAATTCCCGGGTGAAATAAAAATATGAAAGAAGCTGTAGGGAGAGTCGCATCGACGGGAAGCATTGGAATTGAATCAGAGGGTTGTCCGTTTAAAGAGCGGACGGGAGCATCTGCTCGGCACCATATCTAAACACGTAAATTGCCAGGAGTTTCCGTCGGCGGAACGTCGGTGGTTGGAACGAACGTGAGAGGAGGAGGAGGAGGAGAGGTAGAGCTGAAGATGAATGCGCGGTCGGCCGGCGAGGAAGAGGAGGCAGAGAAAAGTGTCCGTGCGTGTCTCTTTCGGGTCTCGCGCCGCCTCTTATTCGAAGTCGCCGCGGCGCGCTCCTTCTCGTCCGCCTTTGTACCCAGCCTGCGTGAAGACGTAAATAAAACGGCACGCAATTTATTCACCGTAGCCAAGAGAGAGCCGCACCGCCGCACGCTGCCGTGAGAATATATATCCGCGGCATGCTCGCTCGCTCGCTCGGTTTCCGCAGGAAACGCGTACGTGTGTAGGTACACCGCGAACGCTTTTTTCTGCCCCGGCGCCCTTTTACACGCCTCTGAATGCGTTCCACTGGCTGCAACCGTTGACATCCTTTTGTTACTCCGATATGGATTTCACCCCGTCTATTCAAAAGTCCTTCCAGTCTTTTGCTAGCTTTCTGAAACAGTTTATTATAACTCCCTTTGACCATTATTCATCGGCTCGAGCTGTCGTCGAGCCTGCATGGGCTCTTAAATAAAGACAATGACAGGTTTCTCGAATTTTAATAATAAATAATAAAAGATTGCATTAAAATTGTTCTTAATCGTCACCGTTTTATGATAAAAACCTGTTGTTGGGCCTAAGAAGTGACGTTTAAGCCACGATACGTTTGAAATTCCGTGGAGGCTACGATAGGTAACGACGGTCATTAAACAGCGCCGAATATTTGCATTATAATGGAAGACCATGGCTGTGATTCATTGAGTTCGTCTCGTTGGTTATTAATGGCCCTCGTGGCCGAGCGCGGATATCGCCAAGCGGTCGCATTGTGTGTCACTCCCTTCGCCTGGTACACGGTTCCCTACGCATTAACATAAGCGCCGTATCTCCAAGGGTGTCGCTCGGAGACGCCACCAGTCCCCTCCTCTCGTCCTACAGGCCGTTCAACAAACTCTCTTAAACCAAACTGTATTTGAATCATCAATAATTGACAAAGAGTCTTCCATAAGCATGTTTTTCCTTCCTTCCCTTCCATAAGTACGATTTTCTATAATCATGACTCGAGTTATGGCCAAATATTGGCCAAATGTCCGTCTGGACTATTTTTGAAAGAGACTGTATCAGCGAATCTGAACGAGTGCTCTAATGATGACGTCTACGTGGATTCTAAATGGGCGACACGCCTCTAAATTAGTGTCGCTAGAGCGGATCGGACCGAGAGGTTATGTCAACCTCGGTGACACGCGAAAAGAGCCGCAGCTACTCTTCTTCTTCTTCTTCTTCTTCTTCTTCTTCTTCTTTTCGTTTAAACGTAGCGACGAGTAGCGTCGCTTATACGTACCCGCACGCATACCCGCATGTGTACCCGCGTGGTCGACGTGTTCGGTTCGCGTGTCACCGAACGGACGCGACCGAGCGACGTGAATGGGAAAAGGGTAACAATGTAATTCGCCCTCCATCTAACCCTCCCCTCCTTCCCCACCCTGCAGAGACAACGAGTCACGTACGCCCTGTTCAGATCGTTGAACGTCTTCAGCGGACCTCGGGTGCTTCATGGAAATCGAGGGTCTTTTCAACCCTCATCCACCACTGAGCACTCTCATTTTTGCTTATAACAGTAATCTGTGAAAGTTCTAGAATAAATTCTGTATTACAGGGTTCTTCAATAGAATCAATAAATATTAAATTAGTATAACAATTATATATAAAATTCCTTATTAGAAATCGTGGTGGTTAGGATAGATATGACTCATCAGAAGTCTGTATTATATTAGGTTAGGCTAGGTCAGGTTAGGTATGACTCATTAGAAGTCTGTATGGTATCAATTACACAGGTATTTAAAATGTATCCCTGAGAAGTATTGCAGGCTAATTATTTCGAATCACGTGTGCTGAGTATCGAGGATACCTGAATTCGAGCGGAGCCTCTGGTATTGTCAGCGCAGCGAGGCTCGCATAATAGTCGAACCATTGTGTCGTTTGATTGCATAATTCCAGTGAGACAACGAGCGAGATGTGTAACGCGCAGGCCACGGCTACACTTGGCCAGCATCGATTCGACATCAATTCATTACTCGGATAGATACCGTCTGAATCGGACGCGCGCGTACCAGGTTTTGATCGATGCCCCTCTAACTTTCACGCTCGTGCATTACACACACGCTCTCCTCTACATTTTTTAGTCCCCCGGAATATGTAATAAATGGTCATGAATTATCCCCTGTGGTCCATTTTGTATAAATGTCCTCAGCCTAATCCTCACCTAGAATGCAGTCTTCTAGAAAAGCGAAAAGTATCGAAATGCTAGAAATATCTTAGACATTTGAAAGAAACCAGAATTTCAAGCTCGATTCCTACCATTCCTGAATAGAAGAATTCCGGAAAGAAATCGTTCAGATCGTCGGCTAGCACGCTGGTAACGCGAGGCATGCATGCATGCACGCGAACGGCCAAAAATCGGTTGGAGATCGAACCGGAGATTCCGCGAGTCCCCCGTCGGTCGAGGAATGTCGATACGCCCTCGAATGATTATCATGCGGTCGGTAGAAGCCACGGGGAAGGTACGAGCTACTGTACGGACGCATCCATCTTAGGTTGGGTCCTCCTTGAAACGCGGAATCAGTTTTATTGTATCACCGGTGAGGTTGCCGACTCGCGTCGCGTATGGATGCAAATTCGCTTCATTAGGGTATCGAGGATGCTACGTGGCCCGAATACGCAACGTTTCGGTATGGTGAAACGCACCAATTAAGAGCAGCGGAGGCTGTCCCGCTGTATCCGGATCGTAAAAGGAGTTCTTCTGGGCCCATTCAACGGTACTCGGGTCCTCCCTTCATGTCCAATCTCCATCGCTTTCAGTTCAATAGAATTTTTATTCCCTTTCGTGTGTACAGTGTGGTTCACTTGATATTTCGTCCAAAGTAGGAACACCCGGTATGAAGACATCTTTTGATATCTGATGAACCACTCCGTGAAAGGATTGAACATTTTTTCTCCTCGTGTTTCTAACAGTGGAGGATTGTAATTTTGGTAGCGAGAAGACGGGAGGAAATTGGCGAGTAGATTGTGTCTCGGACGGGAATTGAAACACGTATCGGGGGGGTTTATTAAAAGGTATGGGCGCATAATGGAGTGCGCTAATGAAAACGAAGGACGTCGCGTGCTCGGAACGCAAAAGGAGAGATTTTAACCTGACGGTGACTTAATTTATATTTAGGTACCCGGCTCACGTATGTCGCGTGAGAAATGAAGGATCAGAATATAGAATACTTAGATTGAAGCCACTCTAAATAGTTGATTCCCTCTTCAAGGTCCAAAGAAGGTCCATTTTAAATTTATAAAAAACAAAATCGTGTCAGTCCTTAAATAATTAATAAAAATCAACGAATATTATAAATTATTAAATAAAAATTTGCATGTTCAATAAATCAAGCGTATCAATTATGATACAATTCATTTCCTGTGTCATTGGACACTGAATACACTTTGTACGGTGATGTTTAATCCCGAGTTCAATTAAGCTGGAAGCAGGTGATTAAGAGAACCGATGCGCGTTTAATCCGTCGCAACAGATTTTTATACTCGCCCTTTGTGACCCCCGGGGGTGGGTGAGGTGAAGTCCAGAGAGACACGGGAAGTAATTTATGTGGAGTTCACTTATCGATTGTCGCATTCCCGGACAAAGTAGCTGGGAATTACGTTTCGATTACCGATGTTGAAAAGAGCAGCCGGCGCTATCGCGCGCGCCGGCGATACACAATGGAGCGAACCGTATCTTTGTTAGCCCGGTTCTGATTGGACCGTTAGAGACTCTGCTTATGTTAGTTATGCCGGTGCATTCGACCAACAGCCAGAACTGCTTTGTTGGCACTGGCATATCAGGGTGTAACGAGCCTCTGTATTGACGTTCTATTCCCCCCCGTCTCTCTCTCTCTCTCTCACTCTCATCCCTCGACTACCGTCTCTCTCTCTCTCTCTCTCTCTTTAACCGTGAATCTCCTGGCTCGAACAACTACTATTACCGTGTACCTTTGTGTCTGCGGACCCGGGCTTTATACATCGGAAAGTTTTCCTGATTCCCCGCACAAGTTTATGGATAACAGAGTTAACTCCGGATCGCGCCGAGCTTCGGACGCGGCAACCAACGGAAGTGTTCCACCCGCCCCCCCTCAAAACCAACGGATTCGTAACCCTCGCGGACCGGCAACTTCTATACACTACCTTTCGCGCAACCTCATAATTCAATCAAAAGGATTTACCGTTAATTGTATTGGATTTGCGACAAACCAATCCCGTCCGTTTGTACAATTCCACTCGATAGTAAGACTCACAATCATTGCTGTTTTCTTTCATCATCGTATAAAAATGAAATGTGCAAATCACTTGTTGCACAGACGGTGAAAAGAACCATACGTTTGGTTATATTACGCTAGGCTAGGCTAGGTCTCTAGGTTAAGCTAGGCTAGGCTAGGCTAGGTCTCTAGATTAAGCTAGGCTAGGCTAGGCTAGGTCTCTAGATTAAGCTAGGCTAGGCTAGGCTAGGCGCCCTGGCGGAGGTATTAAACTCCGGTACGTTTTTTGTGGCACTTTACCACCTTTTTTACACGTACATCCGCTTTCTTATCCACGTGGCAAACCGGCAGGGCGCGTGGGGCCCGGGCGCAATCCGCAAGGGGTCCCCGGGCTTCACACTCATGCGCCGGTATAGGAGCCATCGGGGGGTTTTAGCCGGTAAGAGTCCGGCACTACCCATGCAGTCAGATCTTGGAACCATTAACGTGTGTTCCTCGATCCGGCTGCGTGGGTGTCCATGATGGATTTCCCCCCGTCAAAAAAAAAGGCTAGGCTAGGCCAGGTCTCTAGGTTAAGCTAGGCTAGGCTAGGTGTCTGTGAAACGAATAATATTAATGGATGAATGATTGTACCAACCGCTACATAGAAAAGTGTATTGCTCATTTATTAGACGAACGATAAAATGGATGATTGTCTAACGTGAAAACTGTTAATAAAAGAGGAGGAACGCCTAGGGAGATGAAAAAGACCGTTTGCATACGCGATTAATTGTGTTCGCCTGGCGCTGAGGGACGATATACATACCGCAGGTCGATTTTTCTTTGCCACGTCGAACCGAAAGACCCGCGTCGATCGTAACCCAGTAATTACACCTTTCAGAACGGTCTTTCTCATCGGCAATTCCTCCATTCTACCGTCCTAGGCGGCGTCGAAAACCCAGCCGCCTCGGATAACGTTCATTTCCTTGCTGGAGTCCTGGAATGGCTACTACTTGTTCGTAGTTCCTTCAGGACGTGCGGCTCGCTGAATCGCGGGGAAATGAACGTAGCGGATCCGGGCAGAAAAGGGAAATCTCAATGCTCGAATTCGGTTACCTTCGACCTTTCACTCCCACTCGATTGAGACTCCCATTGTTAACTCAAATATCTATTAATTATTAAATTGCTGATTTTTTATAACAGAAATCCTCGTGTCTTCTCAGTTGGAATAATTCCGAGGCGAACGGTTCGCGTGGCCAGTTCATCGTTTATGCATTCCGTAGCTATACGCTTTTCTAGCTGCGAAGTAAACATTTTTCCAACGCGTTTTTTTCAACACTCTCGTTCTTTTTTTTAGTTTTCCAGATCCACGCTGACACAGTGACGCCGCTAAAAGCTACTCAATATTTGACGCCGGTGAAAATGACTTACGTGCGAGCCGGTGCCGCGCTCTCCCGTAGAAAACCGGGGCGGGGGAATAAAAAACGGGAGGTAGTATTAAAAATAAAAAAAAAAAAAGAAACAGTTTGCATACGCAATTAATTGTGTTCCTCCTCTGTTTGCAGCGCGATATCGCGGCTCGGTTTTTCGTTCCCCAGTCGCACGGGTGGTTGTTATATCCGGCGAAATACAAAATGTCTGTAGTGTGAAATATTTTTTAAACCATTACACGAATTGTTATATAAAACATCCTAGCAAACATTTTATACAACGTGCGAAACATGGTGTAAAAATAAAAATGATAAAATTGGGGATCGTAATTAGGCCAACGTTGAATGGTCGATCGTTGCCGCACGCAGGGGAGGAACAACAATCTCACAGCATTGGTGGAGCTATTAATCGCATCTCGGGAACGATTACTTGCGTACCATCGTCGAATCCGGATGAAAGTCGTACTTCGGAAGAGAGTACTTTGGGAAACTTCGGCGAAAATTGAGAAAAGCTTTTAACGCAGATACGCAGGAAACGGAAAACCGGGGGCGGGGAGAAAGAATCTTTCAAAGGAAAGGCTTCCAGACGTTTACTTTGGATGATAAGTTAAAAACTGAGCCGCGCTTCGTCACCGGCTCTAACGAGAATCCAGATTTAAGTCGTCGCGACGCCCCACCGTGGAAATGTCACATCTACTTCATTCTCTACCTCAGGTTTCCACTATTGAAGAACAGACGGGTTATTATTCAGCATGTTATTCAATCGATATCTGACACACTGTGTCAGATACTGTATCAGACATTGTAGCACATATTGTATCAGACACTGTAGCAGATTTTGTATTGGACACTGAATCATTCATCACATGAAACATTGTATTGGACACTGTTTTAGTTATTGTAACAGACACTGTATCAAATACTGTACCAGACACTGTATCAGACACTGTATCAATTATTGTGACATCGTACCTGACACCAATGATTACATGAGACACTGTATGAGACACTGTACCAATTATTGTGACATGGTACCTGACACGAATGATTCCATACGACACTGTATCAATTGTTACATGAACCACAACCTGTAACACCTGTATCACTCATTGTATCACCGATTATAATCACCAGCGTATCATTTAGAGTATCCTAGACCCGCGGATAAGATTGTAGAGCTTCTAATATTACAACTGTCGTAGGATTCATGAGACCGTTGCTGGTAGGCGCGCGCCGGTTGTTATCTGGATACAAGCAACAAGCCGCAGTAGCTATTCGTAGCCCCGGAGTAATCACGCTAACATGAGATGCGGAGTAGGTCCGCCGCCGTCGCCGCGTCGGCGGTGCTAACTAAACTCTAAAGTCTGCCGCAAGTTGTCCCGATGCGGTGTCACCAGGCGCAGAAGGAATTCCCGGTAAGTACGTATCCGAGGGGCCACGGTATACTTGTCAATTGGCACTGGTGCGGCCGAGTCCGAAATACCTTTGGATCCCAGGAGGTTAACCGCGACGCTAAGATAGTATTCAACGCAAACTCGTGGGCTCTTATTTTAATTACCCCCGTCCTTCCGCGTTACAGCATGGGTCACGTCACACCGGAGGCAAACAGAGACACCTGGAAACCGGGACCTCGGCTCTCCTAATACGTCTCACCCGCAGATTAATCCAGTTTCCTGTTCATACACCCAGCATTTGTTATAGGAAATCAAAACCAAACCATGTAGCACTTTTGTCGTCAATATTTAATCAAAATTCACCTAAATCTTCATGATAGTTCCGCTAAAGGCCTGAAGATGGCTAAATAAAATTCCTAGTACGAGCATCGGAACGTGGGTTTCTAAACAGGAATTGAATACGCAGTTGAATCGGTCGTGAGGATCATCGTCGAGCGATAGGAAAATCGGTATCGTGAATTCCCGTTGGGATTCTACTTTTGTACGTGTGCGATTTGAATGAGACCCTCTTTCCCAGAGGGCGGCCCATTCACGACTAATCAACGAGCCATTTCTCCGGTCCACTCGGCGGGAAGCTAACAAAACCGTTCCCGAAGATCGAGTTCTCGTTGCAATACGAATCTTGAGGCACCGAGTGACCATTCTCGCCCAAGTGGCTGCAACATGTGCGCCTGGACGCATTCGACCCGAGCAGCACCGAAGAAATGGCTCAGTACATCGACATTAAATGACACAACGATCATTATGTATTGATTTGGGCTTTGAATG
>NW_017160007.1:44953-50820 GCF_001652005.2 Ceratina calcarata
TAAATCTACAAACAATTATTCTGTTATTTCCATCCATCTTTCATCGTTTCATTTTAATATGCGCATAATTTGAATGTTAATCGAGCAAGCATTGTCCATCGGGCAGTGGAATGGAAATTGTGTGGATAAATCGAAGCTGCGATAGGAACAAGACGCGGGTAAATCACTTTGCATCGAAATTCGACATTAAAGTTTCTATGAGACTTAAAGAATTACGAACCTCGGGTACATTTTAACCCCTTCTTCTTTTTGCCTCCTCCGCCGGTACGTTTGTCCTGGGTCGGGGGGTCATTAGTTCTTGAATTAACGCGTAAAATTAAATGGCCCTGTTTAAATAGACCAGCGGAGTTATTCGAAATTTGTAAGCTGGCTGACCCGGTGGGAAAACGGTCTCACCCCACGTTCTCCACTGGTCTATTAATCCAAGTGGGATTACGTTGTTTCAAGTTGAATTGGTGAGAGAGTTCAGAAAGGACGCAAAGGGAAAATGAAATTCGGTTTGCTACAAAAGGACTAATAGTTTTCCGAAGCTATGCCAGACCGAGTATTGAGACTCCAAACACCTTAAGGATTATTTACTATATAAAAGTGAACAAAATGTCCATGAATAATCCTCTTTTTATACTACGTCTGACTAACGCCAGAGCTGTGCTACTTGCAAACGGTGACTCAATAGTCGTGCTCGTTCTCAGCTTTGTGAACTCGTCTCTGGGATTTGAAAAACTTCCATCGGTACGTTCCCAGGTTTCACCGAATTACGTGCGGCTTCCTGGGAGATTAAAAAGCTGGAATTCAGCTGGACTAATTTGGCCGCGGACTTAAAAACGCTGGACGTTCCCAGGAGCGACTCGTCCTTATTTACGACCACCTTCGTCCTTCACCGTTGGCAGTTTGTCAAACTCGCGCGAGCTCGTTGAACGTCGTAAATTAATCGTCGCCTTCAATTAACCCTTCGCCCTCCGTCCGAGGAATTAGTGGCCCCTCCACCGCCTAGTCTGGCCGAGCAAACGCCATCATTATTTAAGGTCCCGCGTCACCCGAATTCGTCCTCCATAACCCGTTGTGAAACGTATACTATAGAGACCGGGGGTATTGTTTCGTTAATCGGTCCCCATCTCGCCCAGTTTGCTCAAGTGGTTCAAGATCCCCACAGCTACCCTCCCTCCGACGTCGTTCGAACTGTAAATGTTTACCCTGCCGTTTAGGGTTAACGAGATTAATTCGCGCCATTGGACGGTTTTAATTATATCGAACGTTCGATTGCCAGGAAAGCATAGAAGAATTCATTCAGCCATGTCAATGTCCATGATAGATTATTGATGAGTATTTTTTTATTAAAAAGGATTGCTTATTAAGCTGCCCAGTCAAGCATGGCCAGATGTTTCGCGAGACGGCCCTGAATGGTGGCATAAGTGGGGATGCGTTAAATAGAATGAGCGAATGATGATCCGCCGTGTCACTGTCTCTAGTGCGCTAGGTGGGGAGAGTCGTTGGAGTAGGGAGAGACGACTTGGCCATGCCAGGGCCCCACTCATTAACACGTCCAATCGAGGGTACCGAGTACGTTTACGTAAAAGAGCGAGAGGGTAACACGAGGGCTGCGCCTCGGAACTAAGCAAGTCACGCACGCACAATCTCCATACATCACCGTCGGAGCGTGTAAACTTTTCAACCGCCTCGCATATCCCTTAACCCTCGGCCAGTCCTGGTCTTCCCGTCTCCCTCCTTTTGCAGTTGTACCGTCTTATCGTGGCCACTGGCGCGGGGCCACGAATTATTGAAGCTCAATTGAAGCGAGGGAAGGCTAAACGCATCCGCGTCCCCGATTCTTTCTCTTGGACCTCCGTTTTATATCCGCGTTATCCCCCGTTCGACGTCGTCCCACCCTTCCGCGTTCCCATCGTCGACCTTTCCCGATTCCTGGATTATTCCGAATCCCGGAGGTAAAAGACTCCGGCTTAGCGATCGGAGGACTGCTCTTACCAACGTCGCCGACGGCGAGCTCCGAGTTCGGATCGGTTGAAATTTCCGTTCCCGATATCCCACGAACTTTATCTAGCCGCGATTACCTCGATATCTCCGGGAGATACGCCAACTCCTTGGAAATTAATAGGTTTTTAAAATTTAGAATCTTCGATTTTAATTTTTCACGATTCTAATCAAAAAAAAGTACTGATAAACGATAAAATGATTCTAATAATAAATTAACCTTTATTAACGTTCACGTACAAGTGAGAACATGAAATAATTCTGGATTATATAATACTATTCCATATTTGTAACGCGTACGTGACGGAAGTCGTTGCACGTGACGATATCGTGAAAGTGGAGATCATAATCTCGATTCCAGTTCGAAACGATCAAAACCGAATGCAAATAAACATTAAAAAAAATATTCCAATCGTATTCAACCTTACATATTTTCATTTCCCTATAAATCCATGAGGGATCCTGCTTATAACCAAGAAAACCCACAAAATGGCACGAAAACCACACTCGACTAGGTGTCTTTTATGCCAAAAACCAGCAACAGTGCTAGCGTTAATCGTTGCTGACGAACAGCCCCGAGGATTCGTACAAACGCACCAGCGGACGGTTAACGAACGACCTGGTCAGTGACCGTTCATCGTGTCCAGGCCAGGGAATCGCGAGAGACACACGGTCTCGTTGCGAACTGCATGAAGGCTTGCAGCCGGCAGAGGCTTAAGAGCCAGCTATACCAGAGAAACCGCACGCCGGAGGATCCTAAGCCCGCGTTCTGTTATATATTGTGCCACGGATTATGCCGAGATGTGTGAACCAACACCTTGACTAAGCGCGATCCTCTCTCTACTTTAACCCTTTCCCGTCGACAGGGGAACCGAGCGATCCTGGTACCACGTAGTACAGCTGAAACCGCGATCTCCTTTGCTCGAAACTAACCGCCCCCTACCCTCGTTCTTCCTTCCAACCCCCGAACGCCAACTCACCGATCTGTGTATCTCGTAGTACCTCATTTCCTCTTGTTAGCTACGTCGCTTAAGCTTAGTTTCCGCCGGAAAGTGTTATCGATCTACGCCAGTCGGCCCTCCAACTGACCTCGCTAACGTGTGCATACTTGTTCACGGGTCTTGCTACCCCAGAGAAGCATTGTATCAATATTTCTTAGGGGTTGATGTAATAATTAATGTCATCCATGGTACAATGTCTCATAATTGATACAAGATTGAAAATACTATAGTATAAATCATATAATTCTTAATATGGTTAAGTGTGTATGAAGATATGAACGAGTGATGGTGATTAGGGTTTGTAAGGGTTGGAATACGAATGTCAGAGGGTGAATGCGATGCGAAGGTTCATAAATGCAAGTATAAGTGAATGCCTGAAGTTATAAGAAAGTAAAAAATTGCTATTTTAATTATACTAAAATTTGCTGACCTTCTCCCCTCCTTCCCTGATATCAGTAATTTAAATTTCCATTATTTCGTTACATTGGCGAAACGATCCCTATTATCCGAGTGTAATTTTCTCTGGGACTAAGCGTTTCTGAAAACTTCCTTTGTGAGCCATCCGCCGATTCACTCCACCGAAATACAATTCGGCGAACTTTGTCCCATCGACCCCACCAGGTTCTTCAAAGACTCTTAAAACCTTAAAGAATACTCGTTGATTGAGTATTCAGGCTTTGGTTTGCAGTCAGCACTCTCGTCCTCCAGGACTGCCACCCTTAAGTCGCGAGTAAAAGGACGTCCGTAACTATCGGTCGACTGTTAGAGTCTCAAGATACATTAAGTATGTACAGGCTATATACTTCTTACACCCACGCAGCCAGTTCATCCATTAATACTTCCCAACAAATGGCAGTAGCGCACAGAAATGAGGAATAATTAAGGAAACTGGGTAGGTATCTCAGGATTTCGTGAGAAACCACTGAATACCTGCAAGGATCGAACAGGTGTGAGTTTTTTTAACGAGATTCGGAAGCTAGGAACGTGATGAACGATCGGTTTCACGTTCGGAGCGATTAGTACCGGAAATATGCGCAATGACACGTAGCCAGGTGGAGATGGAGGGTGTTAGGGCGGAAGACCCTTGTCAAAATATTAAACCCTACCCCTTTAAGATCGAGCCCCCGAATAGTTTCATGTCATAACAAATCCGATCCTCTTTGCCCGACGTGTACTACGTATGTACACACATACGTACGACGATGCGAAGGTTCATAAATGCAAGTATAAGTGAATGCCTGAAGTTATAAGAAAGTAAAAAATTGCTATTTTAATTATACTAAAATTTGCTGACCTTCTCCCCTCCTTCTCTGATATCAGTAATTTAAATTTCCATTATTTCGTTACATTGGCGAAACGATCCCTATTATCCGAGTGTAATTTTCTCTGGGACTAAGCGTTTCTGAAAACTTCCTTTGTGAGCCATCCGCCGATTCACTCCACCGAAATACAATTCGGCGAACTTTGTCCCATCGACCCCACCAGGTTCTTCAAAGACTCTTAAAACCTTAAAGAATACTCGTTGATTGAGTATTCAGGCTTTGGTTTGCAGTCAGCACTCTCGTCCTCCAGGACTGCCACCCTTAAGTCGCGAGTAAAAGGACGTCCGTAACTATCGGTCGACTGTTAGAGTCTCAAGATACATTAAGTATGTACAGGCTATATACTTCTTACACCCACGCAGCCAGTTCATCCATTAATACTTCCCAACAAATGGCAGTAGCGCACAGAAATGAGGAATAATTAAGGAAACTGGGTAGGTATCTCAGGATTTCGTGAGAAACCACTGAATACCTGCAAGGATCGAACAGGTGTGAGTTTTTTTAACGAGATTCGGAAGCTAGGAACGTGATGAACGATCGGTTTCACGTTCGGAGCGATTAGTACCGGAAATATGCGCAATGACACGTAGCCAGGTGGAGATGGAGGGTGTTAGGGCGGAAGACCCTTGTCAAAATATTAAACCCTACCCCTTTAAGATCGAGCCCCCGAATAGTTTCATGTCATAACAAATCCGATCCTCTTTGCCCGACGTGTACTACGTATGTACACACATACGTACGTCTGGCGTTGGGTAAGGGACAGAGCGTGAACCGTGTAGGGTTCAACCGTGCAGGTATCACCTTACAACGGCTTTCCACTGGCGTCCCCTTTTATGAAAGGACCGTCCCATATTTCCATTTTATTTTTGTACCATCTTTGAAATCATACACCCTTTATTACGGGGGATACGTGTACGTGTGTGACTGCCGCCCGTGCTAAAATCCTCAGCGATTCCCCTTTCGCGAGGCAAACGGGATGACAAAGTGAGACAAAATTTTACTCTTTCTTTAGACGTTTTAATCCTTCAGACCCACGTTGGGCAAACCTAACCTAACCTAACACGTACTAAGACCGCTCGTGCTTGTTCGCTGATTCGAAATATTTATATAAAAAAAAAAAAAGAGTCTAGAGAAATGTTTGAAAAACTGTCAGGAACAGTTGGACAGGATTTTATCGTTTTTGGACAGGCTGGCAATGAACATATGGACGAGCTTTTGAAATATAACAACCGGGTCTCGCGTTACATATCCCTCTGCCATCCCCAAAGGGAAACGGAAATGCTATTATTTTGTAGTACGCCCGGCAGACGGCGAGAGTCAAAATATTGGGACACGTTTGACAAAGAGCATTCAAAAACCTGTCTTTGGGTATACCGTTACCGGCGGAAACGCGTGTCACGGCAGGTACACAGTCAAGCAGGTATCCAAAACCCCATGTCCATCGACGAGGATTATTTAGAAAAAGAAGAAAGGAATCAATTTTCAATTGACATTGGAAATATCAATACTCTGTGGTTTTCTACTGTTTAGCGATTAGGTTTTCAGTAAAGACAGT
>NW_017160007.1:50963-52923 GCF_001652005.2 Ceratina calcarata
TTGTAGATCTCGTCGAGCTCTACAAAATGAACGTATAAACATCCCCGTAGGACCATCCGTTCGGGAGTTATTGGCAAAAAACGAAATCTTTTGCCAAAAGTTGGCTGATTCGAGGCTGGAATGGTCGGATTTTGTCAACATCAATAAAATGCCATATAATCATACGTAACTCGTTAAATACTCAAATTAGAAGAAAAATACATAGAATCTTTCTTTGTAGACGATGTCAGTGCCTACAACTTCAATATAAAAAACTTTTCACCAGCGTCAATAATTATTTGCATATTTCTTTCTATACTTTTTAGCACGTAGCTAATTATTATTGGCATTGTTCTTCAGACGTTTGATTTCTTTCTAATTATAGCAAATGCGTTCTTCTAACGTACATAAACTTGTGGGATTAACTGTACAGCCAATACATCCTTAAACTGCAATTAATTACGATTTCACGTTTTGCGGAGATCGGGGATTGAGACAGAAATATTTCGGTTAATTAACGAAACGGTAACGTTGTACGAAATTAAGCATACACGTCGGGGCTCTATTGTAATTTTATTCACCGCGTATGTTCAGCGGTATTCATCCCAAATGTTTTTCTTAACTTCCACGAAATTTGCGTACGATTGTGCGAACATTGTTCTAGTTTATTCACCATCCTGAGTATAAATTTCAATTTTTCTTCCCTCGTTATTGCATTCCATGCAAAGACTCGTGCTTCACAATTATTATTATTATCATTATCATAAAAACCACCTAAACTAATTTTTTACTTCTTACAATATTTTTTATAATTTTTTTCTCGTTAAGAAACAATTTTTCCTTCTTTTTTTTTTTAAAGAAGAAGTCGCAGTGTTTGTGACTTTCAGTGAATTTTGTGGAGGGGGTTCGGAAGACGCGTGGCGGGTTCATTGAAAAAGCATCGCGTTCCAAAGTTAACAGCAACTGTACACCGCTTAATAAACTTACAAGCTTTCGGCAGTCGCGAGCTCCTCCCGAGAGTGCTTCGAGCTTTGATATCCGGAGGTGTTGATTACGTCTTGAGATGGATAACACACCGGCAGTTTCCAGCAAAGTACACGGTATACCGTGTCAAAGGTTGAGCGCCGTGGGACCCTTCACCGGGGGCGAATTATTATAATTAGCCCCGTCGAATCGATTTATCATGAAATTTGTCGCCCCGGGCGAACGCCACGTCGCCTCGTCGATACTTCAAACACATTCTTAATATCATATATTTATATTATCAATTTAATATTCCATTTTGACTGATCATTAATTATTATAAAAATATTTTAAGTAGATTGTGTAAAATAGTTGATGAAGAGCAGATTTTTTGCACCATGGAATGGAATGGTTTGCCTGTTGAGCGGGGAGGCGACCGCACGGAAGCTACTGGAGAATATGAGTTCCGTAACGCAGCGACTGGAGCTGAGAGGCTGAATGGGTCCGCGCGATGTAGCGGCTAGCCAATTAACCGTCTGATTCGACGTGGCCAAGGGAAAAGGAGAGTCGATCCTCCTAGGACTCTCGCGGCGCGGCTCATTCGAACCGCACGGTTGTCTACCGAGCGACTGCGCGGGCCGACGGTCAGGACGCTCCTCTAATTCGTTGCAATCAGGGGAACCTTCGTTCCTGTTTGCCCACCTTGTTGCGCCTCTATTAGTTCCGCGTCGGGAAGCACGCTCACGTGATTTGTATCCCCAATGCGCGCCCTCCGTAAGTCCCGCAATTCAAAGAAGCCCGTCACCGGGGGACCTTCGACGTTTTACCCTTTAACGTGCCTGTAATTTAGGGGAAATTTTAGGGGAGCCTTTCATGGGGTCTCTGTTAGAGTTACTTTAGTTGGGGACATGGAAAATATATACGACTTTGCTTAGACAGGGTTTAGGAAAAATTGAACTTTTATGTTAATCTCAAAATTCTAAGGATTTTATTTATTTCTGTATGAAATTTTATTGTA
>NW_017160007.1:53597-54858 GCF_001652005.2 Ceratina calcarata
ATATCGGTAGTCTCTGTGTCTTGGAGTGCAGCATCAGGTAGCATATAGAAATTCACTCCCTTCTGTTGACGCAGGCACTAAATTAGGCCGCTGATGGAGACGAGCTGCATCCTCGAAACAACCCGCTGACGTCCCGTGTATTTTTGGACGTAGATTAACTACGAAACGAGAGCACTGGCAATTACATATACACTTGATAACTCAAAAACTATCCACGATTTGCTGTAGAGTCGTCACATCCTAACTTGATAAATGGACGATGCTTGGTTTTTGTTTCTATTCTTGCAAAATCAAGAATCAAATGTCAGACTTTTAATTCTCATTCTTCTTTTCTACTTTATTTAATGAATCCAGGCACTACATTTGGTCTTATTGCAGTTTTCTGAAACAGCCTGTATATACGTTCTATAATTTCCCATTGGAATTAGTTGATTCTGAATTACGAGGTTCCAACGAATTTCGAATCAGAAATTCGAGAGACTCGTGGGAGGCACAATGTGGTCCATGGAACTCCAAGGGACCACACCGTGAACTTCGCAATCAGATTATTATCGGTTCAAGGATTCTTTCTATACCAATGTCACTCGGTATTTATCAAGCTAGATATATTATACATATTTACTCTTTATATGAAGCACTGTTATTATTATTATTACGTCAATTAACATATTGAATATTATTACATGAAGAGTTATTATTATTATAATAAATATTTGGTATGGACAGGACAAAAGGGCGGGAGATTTGAAAATAATTCATCGTGAGAGGACAGAGTAACAATTTTTAATAATAAAAATTAAATGAAAAGTAAACTTGTGGCGTGGGGAATAAAAATGACTAACAGGACGATAGATAGAGACGTCGCGTAGGAAAATGGCGACTGGAGTCGTGGAGGAATGAAAATATAATGTAGAACGTTTTTAAAATAGAGATATGATTTTTATGAGCATGTTCTCGGGTGTACAATTACCAGTGGGACGTATCGGTTGAAAAATGATGGGGCTTTGAAAATCAGATCCCTCATGCGATCGTGTCGAAAATACAGAGCGGACTCGCGACGGCGGTGAGTACGTTTTCATGTACCCACTGCCAGATAAATAAATCACCGGTTATCGAGCGTCCCGGGTTGTTATTTTCGAAAACCACACTGCCATCGGTTTTTAGATATTTAACGTGTTAATGCTGTATCACCTGTTTATATTAAGATCAAACAGTCTCTCAATTCTTCACGTTTCACAAATTCGAGTATTTTATATTAATA
>NW_017160007.1:56921-60723 GCF_001652005.2 Ceratina calcarata
CCTTATGGGCTAACGATCTATGGTTGACTGGTTTTCTTTTGGTTTCGTTATCAAAAAGCACACTGCCACTATATTAGTGGACTATTAGAGGTCCATGTTAAGATCGACCATTCTTTAATTTGCTACAGTTTAGTTCTTCAGACACTAACTTAATAAATCACTATACTAACGATTCTATGAACCTCCCTATTGATTAGACGAAGCATTATATCAATTATTGTAGTAATCGGTGTATTTTATTGGGTTTTGTTGGAACAGTTCTTAAATACTTGGCTAACGACCGGTTCGTTTATCGAGGTTTAATGAGTCGTTATTACTTGTGATACTCGACGGGGCGCGCGTGATATCGAGGAAAGCCCGAATCGCGGCACTTACGCGGAGAGATCCGTGGGAGTAAAACGATTCGTAAGAAGTTTGGTCGTTACGCAAGCACCGCGGACAAAAGCCGGAGGAGGTGAAGGAGACGGGTGAGGGAATTGCTCAGTCTGAGCATAGACGAGCTCCGTTCGAAAGTGCAATTGCGCTTGTCAGAACTTATCGAGTGCCTGATCTCGTTACTCATCCCACCGGTCGCCCCAACTGCCACCCACCTAACCGTGCGCCCACGGATCCTCGACCCTTATACCAGCCGTCGCCGTTCGCGCCCGCACACCGTCAGCCCTTACCACGTGCTCTCGTTCCCGTCTCCTCCGTCCTGCTTCTTTAAAAGTTGATCTAAAACATCCATTAACGATACCCGAGCTAAAGAACTTCGACAATGCCAATTAAAACGGTGGCTGTGCGTTTAATCGATGATCGTGGCTCGTCGCACTCCGTCGGACGGAAGACGATCAGAAGAACGCGTTTAATAAACGATAATCTGAAATTCCTTCGAGTTTCCAATGTACTTCCTTTCGTCGATGAGGATCGACGCCATTTCCGGTCGATTACCCTCATCGCGCCTCCATGTCAGACGGACACATTTTCCTTATCCAATTCGGGGCTCCCGGCGAAAGTTTTTCGAAATCGAGGCGTTCGATTTGAGGAACGGGGAAGAGATGCAGACTGACTTATGTACTTCCAGACACGCTGGCATCGTCCGTTGATATATGTGCGAGCTACGCTCCCTCACATTTTAGTGAAAGAACATCCCGTCTCATTGAGTAATGCTATCAGACCCGAACTTTTATCGCTGATGAAAGTTTCCTCGCGGGCCAACTTCGCCCGTCGTCCGCCCAGCGACCTGAACTATCGTACGAAAAATTCTACTAGCTTTTCTATTAAGGACACGTTCCTACTCGGAAATTATTCATCCGACAACTTCGGGTTTTATGCACTGAACGTGTCGCGTATTAACATAATATTCTCGCCTCGAATTAACGACATAATGAATATATAATATATTATATATAGACTTCAACTCCGTTTGGAATTGCCATCAACACTGCAGGTGTTTCTGGACAATAATTTCCTTTGGCAAAATGCGATACGAGGCACGGTTTTTGAGTTATTAACGATTAACGTTGACCAATGAGAGCACGCGTAGGGCTCGTGCTGACCAATGGCCAAGCGTCACCGAGCTCCCACTCCTGTGGCTGAGCGCGGGCCCGCGCGGAAGTGGGGGCTCGGTGACGCTCGGCCATTGGTCAGCGTGGGCCTTAGCGCGCTCCCATTGGTCAGCGTGGGCCTTAGCGCGCTCCCATTGGTCAGCGTGGGCCTTAGCGCGCTCCCATTGGTCAGCGTGGGCCTTAGCGCGCTCCCATTGGTCAGCGTGGGCCTTAGCGCGCTCCCATTGGTCAGTGTTTTTCGTTAATAATTCAAAAACGGTGCCTCGCCTTATATTTTACCAAAGGAAATATTGTTCAGGAGTACCTGCAGTATATAAAAATCTTACATAAAATATGCAATACATATAAATGTTAAAAATGTATAGAATTCCTTAAAGACCGTTTAATAGATAATAGATAATGTAAATTCCTTGGAAATGAAGTGAGTTGAAATCGAAATACGTGACGTATTACACATTCACCACATTAGGAGCCTTATTACAAATTTCAGTATGGGTATCCATAATGCAGGCAGTATCGATCGACTCATTTAAATAGATGATTATGTCACGTACCACTGATTAATATAATATCGAGTGCTCGCATACTACGGGCATTATTCATCGCCGTCCGATATTCCAGATAGCACGATCCAGAGATGAAGAATGTAACGATGGCGTCCTTTGTGCCAACGGCTGTTTCAACCCTTAAACGTTGTCATGAATCATCAAATGCTATTTTAATTTGAGAATTCAACAAAGAAAAATGAGATTCGTTCCCAAAATATGGTCTGCGATATCAGAATTTGGAAATTTGCGCAGCCCTGCTACGACGCTTGAGGACCAAAGATGGAACCTAGTGTTAACCCGTCGTTTGCTAATTAAAGTTTCATTCTGGTGATACCAGGTAGTAGAGGGCGTCGCTGACAAATGGAAGAAACCGTCGATTTTCCGGGCGAACGGGCCGCCGCGCAATTTTCCGTGATAGTTCACTTCCTTTCATCCGAGTCGGTCTCCTCCCGCTTTAGCCGTTACGTAACCGTCGTCTTGAGAGGTAAAAAGAAAAGGCGACCCGTTGAGCACGAACCTGAGCGTGACGTCAAGCACGCTCGGCTGTGCGTCGGCGGGTCCTAATTCAATTTTATTAATTTCCATCGGCAGGAATCGGCCTCCCTAACCTCCCCCCCCCAAACATCCCTCTCTGTTCGTCGCCATTAAAAACGAATTATGAATCGAGGATTCAATGGCCCGCGGATAATGCAAATATCTATCTCGCGAAGTCAATTAGCTCGGCTAAACATTTAGCGGGCACGTAATTCCTCGCGTTTTTACCTTTCAATGAGACATTCGAATTTATACGGGGATAAATATTTTCCGGGCGACACGACGCTCGTGAATTAATTAAAATCGAATTACACGGCTCATATCGCTTGGCCAACGCGCGCGCGACTCACGTTACCCGAAATTCCATTATTCTTTCCGTTCTAAACAGTCACAAGTGGTTGAATCCTGTAATTGATCACAAGATCTGTAGTGCCATCTGTCAATGAACATGTTCTCTCGTGAAATGTACTATGTCAGATTTTTTATAATAAGCAATTAAGACTGTGCTGGTAGGATACGAAGACACAATTGGTCAGGGCTTTGTGCTTCTTCAGGTCACCGGAAATTCCTTTCTTCTCTCCTTTGTATGATCCGTCGAACGTGGAGCTACTCGTTCGACCGGGGATTCTATTTTCGTATGGACAGACATTGCAGTGGGTCAAGACGAGTTGCATGGACAGTGGATTCCTGCCATTGTGAAACGCGGACTTGGACGGTGGGGGCGTAACTCGCAGGGCAGGACTCCAATATTCGGAATTTATAACCCCTCGTAACTCAGCTGGTTTCTCCACCTAATACCACCGCGCACCGAGCTTCCTGCTGCGGGACGTCCGAAATCATCTTATCACCCCCGCCGACCCACGTCGAGGATCATTACGCTTCCGTGTGGAAATTGAAATTCGCACTACGGACTCTACTGACCCAGCAACCTTCCTTAGGGTTTCAAGCCAGTTTTTGCAATAATTGTTCTGTGGTTTGGTATTGAGTTTCAATCATTCTTGTCTCAATTTATGAAACCTTGTATCAGCTCTTGTATCAATTTCAAGGCAGTTCTTCGAAATGGACAGTTTTTGCAATAATTGTTTTGTGGTTTGGTTTTGAGTATTGGGTTTCATTTGTGGCATCGTGTCTCGTGTCAATAATTATTATATAGAGCAACTATGTATATGGAAC
>NW_017160007.1:63368-63724 GCF_001652005.2 Ceratina calcarata
TGCATATATAACAGTTATGTATTTATTTAGTTGCTAGATAACTCTTGTAAAATATTTCCTCGACGAACCTTTTCATATCCACGTTCAATTTGTACTGAGTATTTCCTAAGGATTCACTGAGACGTCGTTATTTGCCAATCGGGACGCACCTTCTGTTACGCAAGATGCATGCGACGCACTCGTCCTGCAGTGTCGCCAAATAAAAATATTAAAATCAATTCCTCCCCCCCCTTAATGCCATAAAAATTCAATCGGACGAATTCAATGGAATATAAAAATCTGTAACGATGTAACGCGTTACGTGACGATCTTTAAATTTAAACAATTTATCATAAATTATAAAATATTTATTTTTA
>NW_017160007.1:64813-65513 GCF_001652005.2 Ceratina calcarata
TCATTTCTGTTATTATATGTTCTACCACTTTTTACATGAGTATTGCTACGATTTGTCATTTCGGTTGTTACTATAGAATTCACCAAGGTCCAATTACGATTGTACACCGATAATTTAATTGTTCCTACGAAATGCAGCTGTAATCCGGACGCTGTGTTGGTAATAGAAAATATAAATTCATCGTACGGAATATTAAATGTCCCAAGGCCGCTGTGGGACGATGAACCGTTGGAGGGGCGGGTGGGTGAGGCGAGGTAAGGCGGGATGCAGATCGCGGCTGAAATTACTATTCCAATTGCATCTTTCCAGCGGAGTAACGCCCAGCAGGAACAGGAAGAAGGGTTAAGGCAGCCGGAAAGCTTAATTTGTCGGAGATAGTAAAATCCGCCGGTTTAATACATATTTATAAACCGCATTAGTGTAACCTAAAGAATATTCATGAAAATCTTTCCGGGCTCGCGTCTTCACCGTAGAACGTACCCCCCGCCCGTCTGTCCGCCCGTACGTTTTCGGGGGGGGGGAACCAGAAGTAATACGCCGGCACACAGCCAGATGCTGAGACGCGCCACCCACGCAGCTTATAATCCTCTTCATAAAACCTGTTACCATTCTCACCATAACGAGAAATCCTCCTTTCTTCTCGTTTTTGTTTAAGCATCATCTGTCCTCTGGTTATATATTTAAATAAATATATAATATA
>NW_017160007.1:66757-81398 GCF_001652005.2 Ceratina calcarata
ATTCTTATTCGCAAGAAATAATATTAGAATCGCAATTCTGAACAACTATTTCCTTTGGCAAAATGCTGAGTGAGGCACAGTTTTTGAATTATTAACGAAAAACCGTTGACCAATGAGAGCACGCGTAGGGCCCGCGCTTAGCCACTGCCGAGCGTCGCGAGCCCCCACTTCGATGGCTGAGCCAGTATCGAGCGTCACCGAGGCCCCACTCCTGTGACTGCCCGCGATGGGAGTGGGGGTTCGCGACGCTCGGCATTGGTTTAGCGCGGGCCCTACGCTTGCCCTCATTGGTCAACGTTTTTTCGTTAATAATTCAAAAACCATGCGTCGCCTTGCATTTTGCCAAAGGAAATTGATATTCAGAAACACTTGGAGTATATAAAACTCTTATATAAAACTGTATATCGAATAATTCCTTAGTTTGCTTAATGCCAGAAATTGTTCAACACGAATTTATTCAATTACGTCGACAAGCCGGTGTGCAACGAATGTAATCTGACGTTTTGTGTAGCAACCACTCGCCTTAATTGCTATCCTATACTAGACAGTCACGTGGTAGACTCACGCCGTTTTGTCACGAGTATGCGAGGCGATTAATTAATTCTCAGACGCGGAGCAGCCCCTCGGTTCGTTTCTAAAGATTACCGCCATGCTCCCTCAACGAGAGATCCGCAATATTTGCTGACATTGGCAACCAAGAGTTAATGAAATTTATTTATCCTTGACACATCTCTTCTAATAACTTAAATGTACAATTTAACGTGTAAAAAAATAATAAAAATCGTTGGAGGACTTTTCGTTTACTTATGAATTTTCCAAACGATTAATTGACTAAAGCCGGTCTGTGTCGGACTACGTCCGCCAGGGTTTCGGTAAGATTAAATAGGAGTGAAGCGGGCATATATTGCGGGCAGATCACGGAATTGCAATAAATCTTCATTATAAACTTCTACTTGACTTCAGCCCGCTAATGAAGGGTCATTATCCGGTGGGTGCATCCGGTGAAATTAAATTTTCATGATTAAAGGTACATTAAGGGAGCGTAAAAAGCTGGAAAAATTTCAGCCGGGTAAATAAATAATAAAAAAGAAGACTGCGGGAGGGAGGGTGGTATAAACAGAGGCAAGGAGGAGCGTGGCAGGGGTGAAATATGAGAGATAAAAGTTAACGTAATTTGCCCTTTTATACAAATTTCCTTGTAAAGGATTCGCGTTAAAAGAAGACTCGTAATTGACGCTCTACTCCTTTCATTATCTCTTTGTCAATTAATATTTCATTACGGGTACGACTGTCCAAGACAAATTCTTCAGAGAATTCGCCATTTAGTTTCAACGAGATGACTTTCTTTAAACTTCAGATCAACGTGCTGAACGTTCGGTACGAAAGTAAGAATTAGTATTTTGATTCTGATTCTAAGAAAGTACGAATTAGTATTTTGATTCTGATTCTAAGAAAGTACGAATTAGTATTTTGATTCTGATTCTAAGAAAGTACGAATTAGTATTTTGATTCTGATTCTAAGAAAGTACGAATTAGTATTTTGATTCTGATTCTAAGAAAGTACGAATTAGTATTTTGATTCTGATTCTAAGAAAGTACGAATTAGTATTTTGATTCTGATTCTAAGAAAGTACGAATTAGTATTTTGATTCTGATTCTAAGAAAGTACGAATTAGTATTTTGATTCTGATTCTAAGAAAGTACGAATTAGTATTTTGATTCTGATTCTAAGAAAGTACGAATTAGTATTTTGATTCTGATTCTAAGAAAGTACGANAAAGTAATCCGGGCGACAGTAATACACTTGGAACGCGATTATCCTTTCAGTAATTACGAAGCTGATTATCCTCGAATAATTAAAAACCAGTCGATAGCGACTGGGCTCCCATGGAGTTGCATATAATTAATCGAAAAGCTTGTGGAACATATTTTTCCGGCGAGAAACAGTAATCGATTTCGTCGCGTTTTTCCGGCTCGAATATCCATTACCGAAAATGCGGGACCGAAGAGAGGAACGAGTGGGACGTTCGATGATTAATACGCGGCAGTAACTGAGGCTATGAACGAGTGTCCAGATATTTTAATTACCAGGGCTTAAATAATTCCATCCTGATGCGAAAGTCGTGTACAATTGCACCGTTTCATGCCGGACGCTGCTATTTACAATTATTCCCGATTAATGAAGAGGCGCTGCTGATATTCGTGAAAAAAATGCCAGACATATTCGACGTCGATCAACCGTCGGTGCAATAATCGGCATAAATTTAATATCGCCTCCGATGAAGATGCACCCGGGGATTTTCATTACGTTAAGCTTGGTGCCCTCTGTTATTAGCGCCTAGCTCCTCCTACGACCTCCCTAGGATTATCTTGATAACGCGTTTTCTCTATAACTCCCGACTGAGTAACCCAACTTTAACCGGCACTCTACGTACTCGTTAATTATTACCGAGCAATAACATTCACCGTTGATATCTGCCCACTTCATATCCTCCCGTGCCCGGGACGAGCTGCTTGGCAGCAACTTTACAGTAACCTCATTACATCCAGGGATGTATTATGAATTTCCTTTGCCTCGAGCACAGGATTAAATTGAAAACTGGAATGCACATAGTTCGTAAGTGTTAAAGTATGATGACTCACTTGTATAACATGACATAAATGAACTTGAGGTACAAGAGACGACCTTGATGAAGCTTATTATGCTTCGATGGATCAGAATGTATTTTCTTTTAAGATTAATTTAGCATTGAGATTGTTTAAATACTCTGGAAAGTGACTGTGAAGATGGTTACATGTGAAAATCGATGTAGAATAGGTACTAATTAATAGAGACGTTCATCGGTGGCCGTTCTGCTGGTTCGCGGGAACAGGGTTCCTTCCGGTCCCGGTGGGTTTCTGTGCCGAGCGTAAACGTTAACGCTGTCCGGTTTCCGGAGCGGCCGCGACCGTCTGCGTCGTCGACCGGAACGATTTGTAATCCGGCAAACCGTGCCCAAAGATTGAGAGCGGCCGACGAGTTCTACACGCCGTTGTATAAATTAGATTCGGCCACGACCGGCACCGGCCGAGCAATTTCACCTGCGTGCCACCGGACCACCTAACAAGACTGTGCCTTTTCTGGAATTAATGCCGAACCGCGTCGCCCCTGCCCCGTTCTCTCCATTTTAGAATGGAATAGAAATCCTGTTGCGGTTCTATCTAGAGCTCTGTTGGTTTACACAGCCGGAATATGTATAATACTAATGCTGCTTTATCAATTTATAGTTGCATCGTGCTATAGTAAGTACTATAGTAAGTTGTCAGCTTTAAGGGATGACAATAGCAACGTGCTATAGNGCCGAGCGTCACCGAGCCCCCACTCTCGTGGCTGAGCCACTGCCGAGCGTCGCCTAGCCCCACTCTCGTGGCTGAGCCACTGCCGAGCGTCACCGAGTCCCCACTCTCGTGGCTGAGCCACTGCCGAGCGTCGCCGAGCCCCCACTCTCGTGGCTGAGCCACTGCCGAGCGTCACCGAGCTCCCACTCTCCTGGCTGAGCCACTGCCGAGTGTCACCGAATCCCCCACTATCGTGGCTGAGCCACTGCCAAGCGTCGCCGAGCCCCCACTCTCGTGGCTGAGCCACTGCCGAGCGTCACCGAGCCCCCACTCCCGCGGCTGAGCGCGGGCCCTACTCATGCTCCCATTGGTCAGTGTTTTTCGTTCATAACTCAAAAACGGTGGCTCACTCCGCATTATGCCAAAGGAAATAGTTGTTCAGAATCAGCCCTTAGCTCTGATACTTTTCTTACGATATCCTGTAGACGAGTCTAGTTACATCTATCTATGTTAACTTGTCAAGCAGATTCTGTTGTCACACTTAGAGAGAGATCAATGGATACTTGTTTAAGAACGGAGCATCAGATGACAAAAACGTTCTCGTCGCCTTGAACGAGGAGCGGTAGGGGTGAGGGTTTGGGGGTGAATCGATCGAGGCGCGACGAGTCAGAAAGAACGCCGTGGAGGGAAAGGGAGGAATATTGAAACGGTGTTGGCTGCAAATGGAGCACCGTCTTCCGGGGAATTTGAACCCTGGTCTAAGGATGCGCGAAACTCCGTGACAAAGGCGGCGTTGAGTAACAAACGGTCGCCTTCATCCAACGAGAATAAGAGGAATAAGAACGCCTCACGGAACTTTGCATCACTGATTCCCAAGCCCTCTAGAACTGCCTCTGCGTCGTACACCGAAAATAGCAGTCGTCAAACATTTTTGTCTGTTCTCCACATTAACTTTGCGCAGAGGTCCGCCATCTAGTGATGGCAATTTAATCGATTGTGTCATATCGTCTGATTCAGATTTAAAAAGTTCTAGTGGAATCCCCTTTGAGAGATGCTGTCTATCTGTGAATCGTGACAAGGGAGGACCAATCACAGCCGTGGAAATTTATCGGTCCAAGCGGCCGAATTCTGATATTTGTATATCAATCAAAAAAAAGACCATGAACCGAGCTATCAATCAAAAAACTTTTTGATACGTTCACATGCCGTGGAATGGACGGGGGAGTAAAAATGTGAGCGTCGTTATAAATTCGCGGAATCGGTTGTAGAAGTAGGAATGTTTTAATTAGAGCTGCTCCTGTTTCATGCGCCACTTATCTACCGGGAGATTATTAGACGTCGGTCGGCAACGGATCCCGAGAAAATTCCCAGGCCCCGCGCGTTATCGTTTTAATTGCCACCTTGTTACGGGCGACGCCGTTCTTCGGAGGCGAATGCAACCGGCGCGGAGGCGTTAAGGATTCCACGTATCTTTCGGGCATTCAGACACGTACGGTCATAAGCAAAGTTCCGCTGGATTCTCTCACGGAATAATCCTAGCGTCGCGCGATAACGCCCGGGCGAAGGATATACGACGACGTAAAGTAAGCCGGCCGAACCGGAAGCTTATGACTCGCTCTTCTTATGAGAAGATCCAACGATCTATTCTTTCTCGAATAGAGATTCCTGTCATCTGATCATCTCTTCAGGGTATAATATAATTTTATATTATTATTATTATATAAATTTACTACAGTTTAGTATTACTATATTAGTTTGTACATTTACTTTGGTAAAAACATGCGTATGATGCAGCGAACCGGATGATTTGCTTTGCTGCCATTAGAGGGACCGTTTTGGGAGCGTAGTTTGCGTTAAATGAAACCACGACGCGACCTGAAAATTCTGTTTGATGTCCGGTGTAATCCGTTTCGCGGGACGGCGGCAAAGATAGTCGTTGCCAGCGATTATACAGCGTCCGAATCGGAGTGACAGAGTGAAAATCGTCGAGTAAGGCCTGGGCGTTGCGTTGCGAAACGCGGCTCAGCGCCCCCTCACCCTCGAAATTTTCTCTACGTACATATTTTCTGTCACGGTGAACTCGTCGAAAATGTAATGCAGCCAGCCAACCAGCCAGCCAGGGAGCGCGCAGCGAATTTACCGTTTGCGCTTTTCTATCGGCTCTGACAGCTCGCTGTTTATTTCGTTTCGATCGGAATTCCGCGCCCGCGGAATTCACCCGAAAATCACTGCGGGGAACACGTAATTTTTCGCGATTTTTAATAATCGCTCGATTTCCCTCGTACCGTTTTTCTTCCTCCTTTTTTTTTCTGCTTTTTTTTTTAAACCGGGGTTTCCAGTTATTTCGAATGTTCGCTTATCCTCGGATATTCGTTCTCGTAGTCTGCAACGGTGAAATTGTAGAAATTTTCAGCGGATTTTTTTTTAATGGAGAAATCGTTACACCCGCTGGACTTTCAGTCAGACGATTTAATTAATTATTAACTGTTCTACGTCTGATGGAATTCCCGGATAATCTGCGCGACGTTTTAATTCAATTTAATCGAAGAAGCGGGAATCAACAGCTTCATTCGTGATAAACTACGGGAAAAAAAAAAGAAGGAATTGCTACGAAGATTAAAAGATTGATGAAAACCAGGATTAAATCTGATATCAGATTTTTTTTTTATACCTGAAGTATTTGGAAATGAATAAAAGGATTAAAGAAGCAAGCCTCGAATCAGCTAGGCAGTGGCTGGGTTTCTCGAGGCGTTTCCAAGTCGAAGCTCGCACGCGGTACACGCGTTTCCCTTTAATTAAACGCTGGCGAACGTTTCGCGGTGGATAATTAAATTGTCTCGGTGCGCCAGCCGATCGGTCACAAAGACCTCGCGATCTCCGCTGCATGAATAATGTAGAAAGACCCGCGGAGTTTTAATGGAGCACCTTTTAATTCGTCTTTTAATAAGAAGGGACGCCCACCCTTCTGCCCTTTGCCGGATAGCCACGTGCCCATCGCCCGTTAATGCACCGGTCATTAAATGCTACCGGCGTTCATCCTGCCCTCGGATCTCGCATACGACCAGCACGTAATTTATTATCCGACAAAAAACCGAATCCGAAGCTTCTTCAGAGCCGACCTTAGAGGCTAGCCTCAAGAAGCTAGGGCCACGTGGCTTTTGGACATAGAATTGCGTTTGAACAAAAGCATCGCAACCATAATTTTACAATGTCACTTTGTACAGGGTCAGCATATTCTGATTAACAATTCTAATCGTGTCCATGACGGTTCCACCCAACTCCTCAAGCTTCTTCAGAGGCGACCTTAGAGGCTAGCCTCAAGAAGCTAGGGCCACTTGGCTTTTGGACACAGAATTGCGTTTGAACAAAAGCATCGCAACCATAATTTTACAACGTCACTTCGTATAGAGTGAGCATATTCTGATTAACGATTCTAACCGTGTCTGTAAATCACAAGGTTGAAGCAACTGACACGAGCGGTTAAGTGGTACGAGTACGGGGAACGTGAAACGGGCGATGATCGGAGGGTCAACTTTACGCGAAGTTCGCGGGACGAGCCTCTGTAAACGAGCGGTCAGGGGGACTGATCAATACCGAAATATTAATCATATCGGACGGCAGGGAGAGGGGCTAGGGGGTCGAAGGGACTGCAAATAAGAACGGTGGCGTGGGGACGCAGTATTTGCTCGGCAAACGATGTCCTCGCAACGACACATTAATGTTCGAAATTGCTGTTTTGACAGGTACTTCGCGCATCCGCGTGCCCATCGAATATTCATAGTATCGATCGTAACGGTTGCCGCTGCACCTGCCCCCCCCCTTCGCCCACCCCCGTTGTTACATCGGCCGATCGCGTCTGAGCCACGAAATTCCATTCTTTCTTCCGAGGGCTCGGAAATCCGCGGGGACTCACCGTGGGATTCGAGCTTTACGGATTTGCGGCGCGCCGCGTGCAACTGGAAATACATCGCCTCGCGAGGCACGCCGCGGCCGAACCCGCGCGGCGACGCCGGATCAGACGGATCCGTTACCCCCCTACCTCTCTCCTCCCCCTCTGCAATCTTCGCGCCGCTTTCACGAGGAACCGTTTCGAATTCCCTTTGATCAAGCCAACATTTGTCTCGCTATCGCGCAGATCCCCAGAGCGCTTTCCGTCGATTTCCTTTTTTTTTTTTTTACTACTCCTACCCTTCTAGTTCTTTCGCGGTCTCTTTGTTTCCTCGATCGTTCCGCTGTAAGCTGCGAGACGTCGCTTTGACGGGGGAGTACCGATCGGGATCGCGACCAATTGCGATGACTTCGAACCGTCTCTCAGTTTCTTCGTTCTATTCTCTATGGGAGAACGCAAATCCTTTGTGCTTTGTGGAAATTGTCTTTGTTTAAAAATATCTCTTGCTTGTGTATTGCGTCAGACGACATGGCGATGGAATTTTACGTCAAATGTCAAATCTCTGCCAGTCACTCTATGTATTCCGTCGCGAGAGTCCTTGCCACTTCCGCGCAGCTTGGAGGTAGCGGGGGTAACCGAATACGTAGATCTGAGTAGTGGCGAAAATGTGGAAAGCATTAGAGAGAAAGAGAGATGAGGACAGCGACCGAAAACTGACCTTTGCGTGCTATGGACAATCTCGTGACGGGAGCTGTAACATTACGACTGCTACGGTGTATCGTGGAAGTCACTAAAGATGAGGAATACCATAAATAACAGGAGACCCCTTTGCTGTTTTAATGCGGTTCTTATATCTGCCGGTGTGCTACATCTGAAGTCGGAGATGGAATATTACATACCGTGTAACGTAATGTTAACTAGTTAGTAACTCTGGCCGCGTAGCTCGAGCAAGGTTATTCCTTACGGGGGCGCAAGTTTCCCCAAGTTTGTCGAACGATAAATTGCATGGGATACATTGTCCTCCGGTGAACGCTAACGCCGTTCAACTTCCACTGCCGAACTTCACCGTGAAAGATTTCTTTGAATACCGAACTTAATTGCCACCGCATAATCGATAGGAAATCTTCGGTTTTATAAACATCCAAATCATTAATTACTAGAATATTATTACATTAGGCTAAATTAACTTAGCCACATCTTGAAAAACTGAAGTGAGATAGCAGAGTTGTCATCATTTACACTTTTGAGTGGTGTCGTACTTGGGACTCATGAGAATGAATGGGACACCTGACTTTGGGCCTGAAGCTTGAATACCTGCAGGTCCCTCGCATAATCCATGGAACAGATGCACATAAGGAGGTCGTTAAATTCGTCAGGTAGTTGAGACTGATGTGTTCTAGTGGTGCAGACCCAAAGACAAGCGTCAAACAATTGAAACAGGTACCCAAGTATTGCCATAAAGCTATAAAGTGCTGACCCTTGCATCTTTAAGTAGTGTCCCACTTAGGGCACTTGAGGCTGAATGGGACATTTGGCTTAGGACCTGTTTGGGCATAGATCCTTGAGATGCTCTCAAGGAACAGGTGTATCGAGGTCTCAAAATTTGTTAGGTAGTTGAAACTGATGTCTTCTAGTGGTCCAGACCCAAGGACAAGTGTCCAACATTCGAGGTAGCTAGCCAAGTACTACCATAAGACTGCAGGATGCTGTCCTTTACACTTTCAACAATGAGGCCCATGACGACAGGTTGTGAACCCACTGTACCAACTTGCCAATGCATTCTTGAATCGTCTAGTGTTAATCAATTTGCTTCAGTCCTGTCTCGTTACCTTCCATACAATTTCGAGGGTCCACTACACAACTTCTGATGCATCCTCGTGTGCTATACAGTTTTGAGGATCTGTTAGAAAATTTCTGATGCATGGCTAGTGACTCCAGCAACCGTGCATCAGAAAGAGGAACGTCGGGGAGGTGAGGGGAGCGCAATAAAACGCGCGGACGCCTCCGGATGGCCGCCCTAAAGGTGAAACCAATAAGAGCTCCGAACTCTTCATTAAAACTCGGCGAAGCTCGATGGAGCGCGACCCCATCGCGCCGCCGGCTGGCTAAAAAGTCGTGGATTGCGACCTCCACCCTTCCCCGACACCTACCCCACTTTTTTCAAACCTTTTCACGCTTCCACCGTTGATATAAACCTACCACCGGGATATTAAAGTTATTCCGGCACCGAATAAAATATCCAAACTTTCGCGACGAACTTTCCACCGGTCCTCCATTATTCTGACTCCACTCGCGAGAGACAGAGGGCAAGAGAGGGGAACTGAATCTCTCGCTGGTCAAGGGGAGAGGAACAATTCTTCATAAGCTTGTACTCTGCTCGTGTCAAACATTTTATTAAACATAGCAGAATTTTATTGAAATTATTTTAATACGCAATGAGGACTCGACCTAATATAATAATGGCCGACTACGCACAGTGGAAGAGACCGAGCNCTGTAATGGTAACTCGCAATCATAAATGGGGTCGTGAATGACAAAAGTTTAAGAAGCCCTGGGCTAGATTAACTTAGGGACATCTTGAAAAACTGAAGTGAGATAGCAGAGTTGTCATCATTTACACTTTTGAGTGGTGTCATACTTGGGACTCATGAGGATGAATGGGACACCTGACTTTGGGCCTGAAACTTGAATACCTGCAGGTCCTTCGCATAATCCATGGAACAGATGCACATAAGGAGGTCGTTAAATTCGTCAGGTAGTTGAGACTGATGTGTTCTAGTGGTGCAGACCCAAAGACAAGCGTCAAACAATTGAAACAGGTACCCAAGTATTGCCATAAAGCTATAGAGTGCTGACCCTTGCATCTTTAAGTAGTGTCCCACTTAGGGCACTTGAGGCTGAATGGGACATTTGGCTTAGGACCTGTTTGGGCATAGATCCTTGAGATGCTCTCAAGGAACAGGTGTATCGAGGTCTCAAAATTTGTTAGGTAGTTGAAACTGATGTCTTCTAGTGGTCCAGACCCAAGGACAAGTGTCCAACATTCGAGGTAGCTAGCCAAGTACTACCATAAGACTGCAGGATGCTGTCCTTTACACTTTCAACAATGAGGCCCATGACGACAGGTTGTGAACCCACTGTACCAACTTGCCAATGCATTCTTGAATCGTCTAGTGTTAATCAATTTGCTTCAGTCCTGTCTCGTTACCTTCCATACAATTTCGAGGGTCCACTACACAACTTCTGATGCATCCTCGTGTGCTATACAGTTTTGAGGATCTGTTAGAAAATTTCTGATGCATGGCTAGTGACTCCAGCAACCGTGCATCAGAAAGAGGAACGTCGGGGAGGTGAGGGGAGCGCAATAAAACGCGCGGACGCCTCCGGATGGCCGCCCTAAAGGTGAAACCAATAAGAGCTCCGAACTCTTCATTAAAACTCGGCGAAGCTCGATGGAGCGCGACCCCATCGCGCCGCCGGCTGGCTAAAAAGTCGTGGATTGCGACCTCCACCCTTCCCCGACACCTACCCCACTTTTTTCAAACCTTTTCACGCTTCCACCGTTGATATAAACCTACCACCGGGATATTAAAGTTATTCCGGCACCGAATAAAATATCCAAACTTTCGCGACGAACTTTCCACCGGTCCTCCATTATTCTGACTCCACTCGCGAGAGACAGAGGGCAAGAGAGGGGAACTGAATCTCTCGCTGGTCAAGGGGAGAGGAACAATTCTTCATAAGCTTGTACTCTGCTCGTGTCAAACATTTTATTAAACATAGCAGAATTTTATTGAAATTATTTTAATACGCAATGAGGACTCGACCTAATATAATAATGGCCGACTACGCACAGTGGAAGAGACCGAGCGTGGTGGTGGTGGTGGTGGGTGCAAGGATCCTCTCAAGTATTGTCTAAAACCCAGCGNGAAACTTTTCACATCAAATATAATTCGTACGAAAGAAGTTCTGATCGAGGATGGAAAAAAATATCAGATTCGATGCTTTGAGAACAGGGGATCCATTCCCGTCGCCTGCGAAGAGCGGACGGTGTGGGGGAGGGAGTGAGGGGGTTAGGAGGGTGCATATCTGAAAGTGAAATATAATGAAAAGAATCGAAAGAGATGAGGAAAGTTAACTTTATCCGTTCCGGGAGAGTAAGTGGCCGGTCGATTTTTCCCTGTTCGAAGTTACCTGATCTGCTCTCCATTGTCTTGCGATAACTTCGCGATACCCGGGCTAAGGATTTCCTTAGATACGCGAGACGAGAGAGAGGGAGGGAGAGACGTAGCGCGGCGGGACTTAAGTCGCAAAAGTTCCCCAACAAGCCGCCCCCGTACCTACGCTCCCCGCGAGGCTGTTGCGAGAGTCGTATATCCGCGGAATGATCCCGGCCTCCGCGGTGCTCTGCGCGACTCTTGTTACTTCGACGAGGGAACAGCACCTCTTTTTCGTTTATGTGCTTTACGATACTAGCGCTCACGAGTAAACACGTGGCTACCGACACCTAGACACGATTTCTGACACGGCCAACCCGTTCCAAGCGTCGGTTTTTAACTTAACGCACTTCTAACTGGTTAAACATGATCATATTGAGTCATGTATTAAGTCAGGAACAGTAATAGGAGTGTAGTTTTCTTGGCTACCCTCTATAAGGTCACAAAAAACTACTGATCTCATTCTAGACTTAACTTAGCTTACTCATTAGACTAAGTTAGGTTATTCACTAGACTTAGATTAGGTTACGTTCAGTTAGGTTACTCACTAGACTTAAGTTAGGTTATTCACTAGACTTAGATTAGGTTACGTTCAGTTAGGTTACTCACTAGACTTAAGTTAGGTTATTCATTAGACTTAGATTAGGTTACGTTCAGTTAGGTTACTCACTAGACTTAAGTTAGGTTATTCACTAGACTTAGATTAGGTTACGTTCAGTTAGGTTACTCACTAGACTTAAGTTAGGTTATTCACTAGACTTAGATTAGGTTACGTTCAGTTAGGTTACTCACTAGACTTAAGTTAGGTTATTCACTAGACTTAGATTAGGTTACGTTCAGTTAGGTTACTCACTAGACTTATCTTAGATTCTTAAGTGAATTCAGGTTCGATAAAATGTACTCATTATTTATTCATATATGTCACCATAGCTTAACAAACGTATAAATAAATTCTGGTTTTCAATGTCCGAAGTGAATCGACCGGAAGTGATTCACCCTACCGCGATAACTCAACTCCTAACGAACTCGCATCTCCGTAGCTCGTTTGAACCGCTCGATCGAGCCCTGCCACACGGTTTGGTGGGCGCGTGGCAATTTTTTTCCCTGCCATTTGCGAGGCGTCCGCGATAAGACGCGGATCGTAAGACAATTTTCAGGAAACCTTGCGCCGCCGCTCTTCTATCGCTCTATCACCTCCCCCCCACCGGTCTCTTTTCACCGTCCCTACTCCTCCTTCCGCCTCATTCCCTCGTTATAAAGTGCTGTTCGGCTGACAGCTCTTATCGGCACTTCGCACCGAATCGATACGAACGCCTCCTCCACGATCCAACCTCCCCCCCTGCTTCATTTTGGTCAATGCGCTTTTCGCCTGTTCCTGATTCTCACGCGATAACACAGATCCATCCATGCGTGCGTCCATCGTCTCTACGTACACCGGACCAACCAATAGGAAGTATAAAATAGGACGCTCTACTTGTTCATTGATTTTACTGAAATATGTTCCGGACTTCCGCACTGACTTCCTGTGTCATTTCATCTGCCATCTCGAGCCAGCAAATAGAAATTATGACGTGAACAGAAATGGAGACATTTACTGTGACATACATTGACATAGTCCGAGAACATAAATTCTATTTTTACACTTGACATCCTTTATCCTCGATTCACTTCCCATTGGATCATTTGAACCGTGGGACAGTACAAATATGTTAGAGGAACGCGCAAAGTGTGCCGGGGCATAAATTGAATCAGGCTAAATGACTAGATCGCAAGATTTATTTAAGAAAAATGTGCGGCGCTCTTGCGGAGGTAATCGAACAGTGCCAGTATTTCCCAAGACTGGGGAACGTGCTGGTCCATTATGTCAGGGAATAAGCAATTTATACTCGGTAACTCGTCGCACGTTTTATATATTCGGGCGGCGTGCTCCGTATGACGTCCCTCTCGAAAAATGTGCTCGTACGACTGTAAGCTTTAAGACACGTTGTGAAATGTATTACTGAATGAGACACTGCCAAGATCTATTGACTAAATCGACGTCAATTGATTTCTTTTTTTATCAAATGTAACTGTAAACGTATTAGAGGAGTAGTAAAGCCGAGGGGTGATGCGGGAGGTGATTCTGAACAATAATTCCTTTTGGCAAAATGAGATGTGAGCTATAGTTTTTGAATTATTAACGAAAAACACTGACCAATGAGAGCGCGCTAAGGCCCACGCTGACCAATGGGAGCGCGCTAAGGCCCACGCTGACCAATGGGCGAGCGTCGCCGAGCCCCCACTCCTATGAATGAACATGGGCCCGCGCTGAGTCACTGCCGAGCGCCACGAACCGAATCCCCACTTCCGCGCGGGCCCGCGCTCAGCCACAGAAGTGGGGGCTCGGCGACGCTCGGCCATTGGTCAGCGTGGGCCTTAGCGCGCTCTCATTGGTCAGCGTTTTTCTTTAATAACTCAAAATCCGTACCTCGCTTTGCATTTCGCCAAAGGAAATTGTTATTCAGGAAAACCTACTAATCGCAGTCCGAATTTTCTAGACACTGTTTTCATGAGAATCTCGTTAAAAATTTCTTAGAAACCGCAACTTAGATGCTCTTAGCCTTTCTTATTTAAACTAAAAAAACGAATTACACGTGTCAGTCCCTACGGGCAACGTAGAACGCAAGACGAGTGGAACTTTTTTCTCTGGGCATCAAAGTTTCACGCGGCTTAAGAAAGCACGCGCTCGCGTTGTGCAACTGCATATTACGTGAGAATAAGTAACAAGCCGCGCGGCCTAGCCGAAAAATGTACCACGTTACACTAGGAAACGGGGTCCCTCTCTCTCCGTTTCCTCTGTTCATACCTCACGGCACTCCGTTCCGTTTTTCGTTACCGCGGAAACATCCGCGTCATTAGTAACAAAGGAGGCGGGTCGGGAAAAAATTGTTCGGGTATAAAGTTACTCGTTACACGAGATACGGTTTCGATGCCGGTATCCTGTTCTCTGTTTCCCTGCAACATCGTGTCCTGTAAATTATTTCTCTGGCTGTGAGTGTTCAAGCCATTTCTCACATGACAGGAGTCATCGTAGAACACATAATGCAAAATTATTGTACTAAGTATTAATTAATTCTTTACTAATTAATATTGTATTTTACAATAGGCTTTGTCCCATGAAATAAATTATTATTATTATTATTATTATTATTATTATTATTATTATTATTATTATTAA
>NW_017160007.1:81879-86644 GCF_001652005.2 Ceratina calcarata
GCAGTTCTGAGCACTTATAATAAATGGAAAGAACGCGGAAGAGCGACGGAGGTGAAAAGGTCAGCAGCAGCGGTACCGCGACCTTTCTACTTACTGACCGGCACCTTCCTCGTGTTTGCACGCTCGGGAAGTGACTTCCCTTTCTTCGCGCGGCACGTCTATCCTCGATGAATCTACGTTTCCCCCTCGATCAGCCAACCTAATCGACGCGGCGATTCAAATCCGATACAGGCACGTTTCCTCGCGATCTGCCGGAAGTCTTAATTACAAGCAACATCGCAATCTGATGAAACATTTTCATAATCTGTCCGTTCATGGTGAGATCCAAGTTCCTGGTTGCAAATTATTACACAGGAACCCAGATGAATAATGTTCATTCACTCGATTTGAATGAACGACTTCTTAAGGCGCGACCCCGAAACTTGAAACCGACTGTATGGACAATATTTGCATTGTACATTATAGGATAGGAGCGACGTATTGTTTGGAGCGACTCAGTCGCTTCCGTGCGCCCAGTCGCTTCCGCACGGCCAGCGGCGTTATTGCTTCGACACATACAGAAAGTATGTACATAAGAATCGTTCCGTTTATTTAATGTACTTTAACGAACTCGAAGAAACAAATCTATCCCTGTGAAGAGTTGTCGTTTTAGCAAAGAGGGAAAGCCGATTAAGTGCGATATCGAACGGACTCCGTGACGGGAGAACGGTTGCCCGGGACTTGAGCCAACTCTCCCGCGTAATAAGCACTCTTCTCGGTGGCTCGTGAAATAATCGCGATTCATCGCGTCCCGAGTGTTCGTTTGAGAGGGAAAGTTAAATTCTTTTCGCCAGAGGTCACCTCGTTACTTCGTTTCCAATTGGAATTCTTCACAATCACAATTTGTCGTTAGAAAAATTTGCAATTCTAATCGAGTGTACATAATTTATTAAATTCACATAATTATGGATTGCTGGATATATACAATGAACATTATATGCAATGAACATGTATGTACATATTCCTCGGTCTGGGCCGGTTTCTAAAGAAGTTCGCCGGCGATAAACCACCAGTAGAATTGCCCGTTTCCGTTTACCGCGTATACGGAATAACGCGTTTCGCGAAGAACATCACGTAGACACTTGGCACGTACGCGGAGTACCGCGGAACCCCTGGCGGCAGCAGCAGAGCCGGTTATCAATTCGCGGGAAATATTGATACTCGACGGCGTGAAAAAGGCGCGGGAATATTGGCACGTAGGAACCGGAGGCTTTCAGGCAGAGGAACGTCATTGTGGACTCGCTTTGTCGACCGGGTTGGGGAAAAGTAATTTGCCTACGCTGCATCATCTCTTTTTTATCCCACTATCGAAGACAACGGCTCCCTCTGCGTACTGACGGACTGGCTCGCACGTTATATTGATTTTCCTCTATAGATCAGCAGATGTTCCTACATAGGTAAACACTGATTCCCGGGCCCCTGGTAAAATATACAGGACTGCTACGATCAAATGGCGATGCGTATTTTTTTATGTGTATAAGGAAAACAGAGCGAATGTGCCCGGGACAATGTTTGCACGTTCCTAAGTCTCGATGGGAATAAAACTAGCCAGTCCACATCCGACATTTTTTATTCAACTGTTTCATACCCGGTCCAGGTTTAAAACCAAATCGGACGCACTGATTCGTCGTTTTTTAGGTAATCTTCACGAAGCAGATGTGGTTTTGTCTTCTTTTAATGGCAGTCTCGAGCCTGACATAAACGTTCAGCATCTCTCATAGATAACTCTTAGGTTAGGCTAGGCTAGGTTAGGTTAGTCGTTTTTTAGGTAAGCAGCTCTTCACGAAACAGATGTGGTTTTGTCTTCTTTTAATGGCAGTCTCGAGCCTGACATAAACGTTCAGCATCTCTCATAGATAACTCTTAGGTTAGGCTAGGCTAGGTTAGGTTAGTCGTTTTTTAGGTAAGCAGCTCTTCACGAAACAGATGTGGTTTTGTCTTCTTTTAATGGCAGTCTCGAGCCTGACATAAACGTTCAGCATCTCTCATAGATAACTCTTAGGTTAGGCTAGGCTAGGTTAGGTTAGTCGTTTTTTAGGTAAGCAGCTCTTCACGAAACAGATGTGGTTTTGTCTTCTTTTAATGGCAGTCTCGAGCCTGACATAAACGTTCAGCATCTCTCATAGATAACTCTTAGGTTAGGCTAGGCTAGGTTAGGTTAGTCGTTTTTTAGGTAAGCAGCTCTTCACGAAACAGATGTGGTTTTGTCTTCTTTTAATGGCAGTCTCGAGCCTGACATAAACGTTCAGCATCTCTCATAGATAACTCTTAGGTTAGGCTAGGCTAGGTTAGGTTAGTCGTTTTTTAGGTAAGCAGCTCTTCACGAAACAGATGTGGTTTTGTCTTCTTTTAATGGCAGTCTCGAGCCTGACATAAACGTTCAGCATCTCTCATAGATAACTCTTAGGTTAGGCTAGGCTAGGTTAGGTTAGTCGTTTTTTAGGTAAGCAGCTCTTCACGAAACAGATGTGGTTTTGTCTTCTTTTAATGGCAGTCTCGAGCCTGACATAAACGTTCAGCATCTCTCATAGATAACTCTTAGGTTAGGCTAGGCTAGGTTAGGTTAGTCGTTTTTTAGGTAAGCAGCTCTTCACGAAACAGATGTGGTTTTGTCTTCTTTTAATGGCAGTCTCGAGCCTGACATAAACGTTCAGCATCTCTCATAGATAACTCTTAGGTTAGGCTAGGCTAGGTTAGGTTAGTCGTTTTTTAGGTAAGCAGCTCTTCACGAAACAGATGTGGTTTTGTCTTCTTTTAATGGCAGTCTCGAGCCTGACATAAACGTTCAGCATCTCTCATAGATAACTCTTAGGTTAGGCTAGGCTAGGTTAGGTTAGTCGTTTTTTAGGTAAGCAGCTCTTCACGAAACAGATGTGGTTTTGTCTTCTTTTAATGGCAGTCTCGAGCCTGACATAAACGTTCAGCATCTCTCATAGATAACTCTTAGGTTAGGCTAGGCTAGGTTAGGTTAGTCGTTTTTTAGGTAAGCAGCTCTTCACGAAACAGATGTGGTTTTGTCTTCTTTTAATGGCAGTCTCGAGCCTGACATAAACGTTCAGCATCTCTCATAGATAACTCTTAGGTTAGGCTAGGCTAGGTTAGGTTAGTCGTTTTTTAGGTAAGCAGCTCTTCACGAAACAGATGTGGTTTTGTCTTCTTTTAATGGCAGTCTCGAGCCTGACATAAACGTTCAGCATCTCTCATAGATAACTCTTAGGTTAGGCTAGGCTAGGTTAGGTTAGTCGTTTTTTAGGTAAGCAGCTCTTCACGAAACAGATGTGGTTTTGTCTTCTTTTAATGGCAGTCTCGAGCCTGACATAAACGTTCAGCATCTCTCATAGATAACTCTTAGGTTAGGCTAGGCTAGGTTAGGTTAGTCGTTTTTTAGGTAAGCAGCTCTTCACGAAACAGATGTGGTTTTGTCTTCTTTTAATGGCAGTCTCGAGCCTGACATAAACGTTCAGCATCTCTCATAGATAACTCTTAGGTTAGGCTAGGCTAGGTTAGGTTAGTCGTTTTTTAGGTAAGCAGCTCTTCACGAAACAGATGTGGTTTTGTCTTCTTTTAATGGCAGTCTCGAGCCTGACATAAACGTTCAGCATCTCTCATAGATAACTCTTAGGTTAGGCTAGGCTAGGTTAGGTTAGTCGTTTTTTAGGTAAGCAGCTCTTCACGAAACAGATGTGGTTTTGTCTTCTTTTAATGGCAGTCTCGAGCCTGACATAAACGTTCAGCATCTCTCATAGATAACTCTTAGGTTAGGCTAGGCTAGGTTAGGTTAGTCGTTTTTTAGGTAAGCAGCTCTTCACGAAACAGATGTGGTTTTGTCTTCTTTTAATGGCAGTCTCGAGCCTGACATAAACGTTCAGCATCTCTCATAGATAACTCTTAGGTTAGGCTAGGCTAGGTTAGGTTAGTCGTTTTTTAGGTAAGCAGCTCTTCACGAAACAGATGTGGTTTTGTCTTCTTTTAATGGCAGTCTCAAGCTTGACATAAACGTTCAGCATCTCTCACAGATAACTCTTAGGTTAGGCTAGGTTAGGTTAGGTTAGGCTGACTCTTTAATGTCCTCGGTTACTCCTTGTCTCGTAATCATGGGATTCTCTCGAAAGTCCGAAGACGCACGGCGGGTGTAAAGCGAGGAGAAAAGTAGCAGTAAACAGAATAAGGCCAGTTTTATTGCGGAGTTGTTTAAAAACTCGGAATAATAGAAAAGTTAGACACGGGTAGCTGGACACCTGGGTGCACGTGGGCCCCGGACCTCGTTCCGCCACTGAATCTTAATTCGTTGCGAAAATTTCGCCGAGAGATATATACTTCACCGTGTCTGAGGGAAGCGGCTGGTTTTATGGCGGCTGTATAACCGCGGCGACCGTCTAATTAGGAAGTTAACCGAGTTTCGACAGCGACCGCAAGAAGCGTCGCAGTTTCCGCGCGCCTTATGCGCCGTTAAGGGAGTTACCCTAGCAGATTGCATCGAAATGCATACGCGGGGGATACACGGGATATATGCTTAGTCGTCGGGTACTTCGGCTCCGTGTTACCACCGCGATGCACCGCTAAAACGGCCGACGTTTATTGCGCACCGGGTATAAACGAGGACACCTAAATATCTCGTCTGTTCTTTTGTCCCATGAACAAGCGCCATAGCACAATTTCCAGCGAGAAATACCTTGTAACAAATATTTATGTCGTTCAATAGTAATTCAAGTATTCCTAAGAAATA
>NW_017160007.1:87130-89475 GCF_001652005.2 Ceratina calcarata
TTCCCACGATGACCTTGGAAGAATGCATATTTAACGGGATGAACTATCCACTAACGAAGGCGTACTTGGAGTTTTTGAATTATGTTCTTCGGAAGTCCGCGAATTTCAACACTCTATTCCAAACAAACGACATACTGATACACACTTTTTATTTTGAGTGTACAAACTTTGTAACACTCGTAGCATCACATTTTATGCAACCTGAAGTTACAAAAAGGAACGATTTACATTCAATAGATCCCTATAATACAGAATATTTATTACCAAGAGATGAAATTAACGTCGGGCAACCTGCACAAGCTATTCTTTCTGAATTCAGCTCATCAACGGAGGAAGGGAAAGAAGAAAAAATAACAGATTTCTATAATAATTGTTTGCAATATTATCAGGAACTTTTTCAAGATACAGTTAAAAGACTGCCGTTGCAGAACAATTTTATACGCGACTTATCTTTTCTGGTACCAAAAAATGCTCTGGAAAAGGACAAGAAATTAGGACAATTAGATTCAATATTCGAAAAATTCAAATCGAAAATTGTGGAAATGGATGCCATGAATGAGTGGCGTCAACTCGGACATCTCATTCAAGAAAATGAAGTGGAGGATCTATCTCAATTACAACCAGTACAGTTTTGGACCAAAATACAATCAATGAAGTACTCAGACAATAAAGAAATGTTCCCAAACATATCAAAATTAGCTAATATATGTCTGTGTCTTCCGCATTCGAATGCGGAAATTGAACGCTTTTTTTCCATGGTCCGTGAAGTACAAAGTTTAGACAGGAATCGTTTGAAGCCACAAAGTATCGCTGCAATAACCAGAACAAAGTTACACTTAAGAAATAGTAAAAAAACCTGCATGGATTATCCAATAACAATCGACATGTTAGAGTTATTCAATTCCTCAATATATAATATAGAAACAGTTCCTGCCGATATATCAAACGTAATTGTACAAGACGAAACGGATGACACTGATAGTACAAATACTGATGGTGAATAAATATGTTTTTAAACAAATAAAATTACATTTCTTTTATTATTTACCTCTCCCGAATAGATTCAATTCGAAATTTAGAAACACGAAAAGCATACATTATTTCTCATACATTTCTGCTTTTCAAATATATACATGCATATAAATTATATTCATTACATTTACTTTCGCTCTTCATAATAATTCATTTCGTCCGATTCAAATTCAGAAATCACTAGGACGAAATGTTATGCAGGTGGCGCTGCGGAGAGCTTCGCGAACGCGCGTGAGGAGAATAGTAGTGGGGATCGAAATACGGGCGAAAAAGAGGGGAAGCGAGCCTCGAGGGAAAAAATATGAGCACGCTGCTTGCCTCGCACGTACGCCTCGCTCCCATTCCCCCACTTGCCTACGATCGCCCGTCCTAGTCGCTCTCTTATATTTTGGCAATATCACATTATTATTATTCTATTGCGTTTTACGTCAAACGACTTGTTTTGTAATGCAATTTGAATGCTAAGATCAGGAAGTCGTAACTCGAACGTCGAACGTTGTCTTGTTTGTTTATCATGCGTGTTCCTGTTTATGCGAGAACTATCAACGGCGCGGGACACGTGTGAAAGGTGTTCGACATAAATTTACCTTCCAAAGTTGGCAAATAGACGTGACGCCCGTCGTGAGACGCAGCCGGCGCCAGGACGTTCATGCAGAATTCATGCACGTCCTCAACTAAGACAGCCGAGCACGTAAGAAACCTCCATATTTCGGGCGAGTTCCTCGGGAACGCGTCATGCGAAACACAACAACAGACGTGTCAGCTTGTCTCTCATGAAAGACCCAATGAAGTCTGATGACTGTCATTATCAATCAATGGCCCTAAAATTGGCTCCTACAATTATTTGAGCAACTATTTCACTCCTGATTAAGAATTTTCCAAAAAGCACGTTTTTTTTAGGTCAGGTTAGGTTCAATTATTACTTCAAAAGAGTATTTGTTCATATTCGACCTGCAAGTAACGAAAATGATAGACGCGTCGCGGAGCAAATGGAATCTGACTAGATTTCAAGCGACAGGTCTGACAGTGGACATTTGTCATGATCGCAAAAAGGGATAAAGGGAGAGATTGTTGCGCACACGCGACACGCGTGCTTCTATTGTCTGTGCTGGGAATGCAACGGCGACGACGACGCATCGGCGCCAGGCGGTATCGCGATCCCCAACGGGTGACCCATTTTATTTATGTATGCACCATGCGAATTCTTTATGGACATATTTCTAAGGACCGTTTTCCCGGGACGGAGTTCTGCCAAGTAATTCCGACCGATACGTATCTCACCCGCTCAGTAATATCCCAGGGAACGTATGCAC
>NW_017160007.1:90271-101780 GCF_001652005.2 Ceratina calcarata
GTATTATAGTGTGACTTTCGACCCTCCGGTGGCATGACGGTCGTGGTCCCCGTGACCGCGATTGCACCGTGCTCGTTGCCTGCAAATTGCTACGGAATAATATTACTGTCAGGTCGTGACTGCTGTATCAGAGTCGCGTGTACGACCGCGTGTTATCTTCCGCGTGGGAGATTATCGCTGTTGCGATCTCCGATTTTGCCAGCATGCGAAGTCCGTAGCAAAATTTACTGCCGGCTCGCTTAACGTTTATTTACCGAGAGCGGCCACCAGATAGGGAAAAGACGAGCTCGTATAAAGACGTCATCGCGATAGCTTAACAAACCTCGACCCAGAGCTCGCTCCTGCTTTCATTCGCCGCTGCGCAATCCGATTCAGAACAGTTCAGATTGTTCTATGTTACAAGAATATATTTATAAAATGGCTCAATATTTAATACAATTTGTTAAATAATGGGAAAATACTTAATTGAATAAACAGGATGCTTTTTGTATTAGTCGATTTAATCCTTTAATACAAAACGTGGTATCGTCGAGGGTCACACATTTCAATATGGGAAACTTAAACATTCAAAAATGAGATCAAGAATACATAGCAATGCTGCCAACCTAAGAGAAATGTAGCCGTTAAGAAAATACATCTCAACACAATTCTTTTTATTTTAATGAAAGTATCGAAAAATTTAAATTGTTCATATAAAATTAATCTGTCGGTCTACGAATTATTGTAATTAAAAAATGGCGTTCCATTGGACTGGTGGTAAACGGGCCATTTAATTATTGGTTAACGTACGAAGATTCTCTTATACAATTTATAAATAAATATATTGTAAACGCAATTTCACATCGTTTAATTATAATACTCATTAACGCCGATACAATAACCGCGCATTATTGAATGGCCGCGATTGGAGCGGTTCGTTACTCGGGCGTGAATAAATAATCGCGTCGTGAAAATTCAATTTCCTTCAATTTGCTCTGATTTCATTAAACCCGGCACGGAAATTCATTATACAAGAATTACACGATTGGATTATTACAAAATTACCAGCGATAAAAATGGCAGCAGGTAATAAAACAGGAATCGGGATGCAAACGAAGGGTAAAATTGTCCAACCCTTAGAAATGTTTGATCATTTCTTTTTTGTAGGTTCCACTGACTTCGGTTTAAATAGAACGAGACTTTATGAATATTCTCGCAGGACTGTTTTATTATATACGACGTCGAAAGGCGGACGGGAAACGACGATTTAATAAATTCCCAGTAAGGAGAGCCCCGGAAGTAACATTTATAACAGAGTATCGAGCGCGCAGATTAAATTGTCTCACGGCAATGAACTTTGCACAAAGCCCAGCGCAGCGAGTTGCGGGCTGAAGATGAAGTCATTGTTAAGTCACCGAGCAACTTTTCTTCGCTACGACGTATTGGAAAATTTGTAACAACTTCCCACTGATATAATTAGCTAAGGGGATGCAGATTCAACGTCTCGTGTACAACAGGCTTGCAACCAGTTGAAGATTCTATCAAATTTCTCATTTACTGTGTCAAGCATAGTGCCATTTGTTATATCAAGCATTGTATCATTTGCTGTATCAAGCATTGTATCATTTGCTGTATCAAGCATTGTATCATTTGCTGTATCAAGCATTGTATCATTTATTCTAACGAGCGTTGTATCATTTATTGTAACAAGTATCATTTGCTGTATCAAGCTTCGTATCGTTTGCTGTATCAAGCATTGTATCATTTGCTGTATCAAGCATTGTATCATTTATTCTAACGAGCGTTGTATCATTTATTGTAACAAGTATCATTTGCTGTATCAAGCTTCGTATCGTTTGCTATATCATTTACTGTATCAAGTATTGTAACAATTCCCATATCAATTACTGTATAATTTGCTGTATCAAGGATAGCGTCAATTTCCACAAGATTTATTGTATCATCTGAACCAGCATATCAATCACAATATGAACCAGTGACACGAGCAACATTCAATGAGCATTTCGACCGTGCGTCCAACACGACCATTCAGAACCATTAGAAGACAGACATTGTATGTGTTCGACAGGAGTAACAAAAAACCTCGTAGCGTGTTCTACACGCGTGGGTGTCAGTTTACACGTACGACAGTTGGGCGGGAACGTAGTAGAAAAAAAGTGTTACCCACGTCCATAAGGAATAATCGATGAATTCCTCGTGTAGGTATGACAGGTATAATTTGCAATGCTATCAGTTTAGTCTTAGAAGCAGCAACAATGGGTAATTTGAATGTATCAATTCGGCGTTGACACAAGCATCCGTTCATTGTTCAGTTTCAGTTTAGACAACGGGTAAAGACCGTGGTGGGTCCAAGAGACAACGAACGCTGCGATGACAACCCAGAGAGAGAGAGAGAGGGAGAAATTGTGGAGGGCCGTGTAAATGCATGTACATTGTGAGTGCACACGCGATGAGCTTGTAGTTAGTCGTCGCGGCGTCATTATTAGCATAGCCGGCTTATACGTCCAGAATCCGCGGTGACAAATGGTCCCCTGGCAGACGGAACGAACCGAAAGCAATTTGCGCCGTCCACGAATTTCCTCGACACGCCCGAAAAACGTTACACGCTCTCCTCCTCCTCCTCCTCCCCCTCGCTGTTCATTGTCCATCGGCGACACAAACATGGTCTCTTGGTATTAACCATTTGTTTCAAGTATTACATCAAATATTGTATTAAACGTTTCATTAAACGCAATAAGGGTTGATGCCATCTGAATAGGACGAATCATACTACGTCTCAGGGCAATGAGTAGTATTAATCCGACTAAAAGGATGAGAATCCGTTGCTCGGAGAGAAAACAGGTTCGAAGGTACAGTAGGAATCATTGTCTCGGGTATTAGAAGATCGGATCAGAGGGGAATAAAGGAAAGTTTTCTTAGCGAGTCGACGCCCGAGAAATATTACCCTTTATCACGTCCGGCTGCGATCATTGCCGACCTATACGTGGGGAGAGGACGAATGATAGAGAGAGAGGGAGATAGCTTTATTCCGGATCCCCCTTTCAATCTCCTGATGGGACAATTTCCTTCGAAACGGCGAATGATCAGCCAATATCTATTTCTGTACCTTTTTCTGGCTACCCGGGGCTGTCCGCGATCGCCGACCTATTTCTATTAGCCATTTATGGTCGATGAGTTACTTTATGTAGTTCCATTGATCCCGGTCGGTTCCCTCCTATCACGGCTCGGATAAGACCCCCCATTGTTATCTCGCAGGCCGCGTTCAGGGCCGAGACGCACAATCTAATCTACGGGAAAGGAACAAATGGACTGCGTGGACCCGTTCGTCGCGCCCCTAAGCTTGTTTTCCCGTCTAAACTCTATTTTTCAGAACTTCCATCGCACAAAACTGATTTCACCCAGACGGACATTCTGTATTATCGAACTTTCATGAAACGGTGCAATTCGATGACGGCCATCGTAAAAAGTAACGTCTTCCTAATGGCCGGGTATCCGATTCTATTTCAGACACTCATTATAAGACAGGAAAGTTCGTCAAAATAAATCGTGACCAGTTTCAACGAAGTTAGAATTCAATAATTATGGTTGGCAACCATGGAGGCATGGCAAACTTTAATCTAAGAACGTACGAATTATTTTATGTTAGGTTCAGTAACATTGACTCTACAGTGGCGAATAGACGAGGTCGTTGCTGAGTGGAAGGAGGAGATTAGACAAAAGAAAAGGTTAGGTTAGATTATTTAGGTTAATTAATAGGTAACTAGGTTAAGCAGTCGAAAAGGAAGGAATTAATTTATACTTTTTGTATCGTACAATGTATAATCTGTACATTATGGTTGCTAATGACTCTCGTGACTCACCTTAAAGAAATTCAATGGCAATAATGTATGAACAGCAACTGGGTCTCGGTTGGAATTTCAAATCTCGCGTTTATTAAAATTCTGAGCCCCGTCAAGTTACACGGTTAACGTCGCGCGAAGTGACACATCAAGCTAGCGCACGGCGGTCAGTGTAAACAGAAATTTTAATTAGCCGCGCCACGGCAGCTAGGGGAAAATGAGATTTTGTTGCTCCATAAGCGCTATCGCGTTAATTAGAAAAACGACGAACCGTGCCAGATCCGACTATTAACGCCGGATTTCGCTGCTACCGGGAAATGAAAAGATGCCCGAAACGACGTCCCTCTGATGCTTTATTATAGTTTATAAATTCCCAGATCAAGTAAGGAACGTTAATAACCCACGTCTTCTTACGTGTCGTGAATTTAATCTGCCCCTTAATTGTCACACGTCTATGAAAAATGTCCTGTCTATGAAGACTCCTTCAGTTTTACGTTAAACCTTGCATGCATTTTTTAATTATTCAGCTTCCGGAAGTTCTGTACAGTTCGTTACAGTTCACGTATGAAGTTTCATTAAGCTGAGAATATTCATATTCAGATCGTAACCTCGTAAGGAGAGTCCATTATGAAAGTCGATCGCCGTCGCTCTCTACACAGGGAGCAATAGCTGAGCCGGATGGGATTCGGTTTATAAACGAGGAAAAGCTTGGAAACTGCCGCGACATCAGTCTGCAGGATTAGGCGTGTCCCGTGGACCTAATGTAAAACGATGACGCGGGTATTTAAAGTATGTCCCTCACTCCAAACGCGACCCACTCCGACTTAATCCACTTGCGTCGTTAGGACAATTATGTAACAGAGTACCGAGACTGTCTACACCATTTTCAATCAAAACCTGACCTAACCTAACATAACAATATTCCTCATTAAGTTCTCTAGTTTTGTTGTTGTCTATCAAGTCAGAGACATTAATTTCCTTGTATTCCAGTCAGAACCGCGGATGCTGATGATGATTACTGTTCATCAGCGATCGCGTGGACTCGGGCAGGTATAAATTATAACGCGCAATACGGATCTAAATCCAGTGGAGTCCTTTTGTCCAAAGCGAAGGAGATAAAGACTCGCGTACCGTCGATGCCCGGAGGCTAATAGCCAGTTTGATAGGAATTATCGACGATTGTCACGTGTCGGCCGCGTAACAGAGATTGAAATTATCATCGAGTCATGAAATTAGAACGTTGCATAATGGCGCGGGATAATGAGAGCCCCTCTCTCGCGATTAGGTGGACGGTATCCTAAGGACAATGGGGGGAAACATCGCCCGGCCAATTCAATTTCCCAGTTTATTTCTGCGATCGAACCGCAATTAACGGAATAACGCGGTTACGATAAATTGATTGTACCTGCCCGTGTAATTACTCTCAGGGAAAATAAGAATCATCGATCGTTTATCCCCCCCTCTGTCGATTATGAAACTTTCGCTCGTGGTAATTCTCCTAATGAGAATCGGTGATTGTGGCCACGGTTTAGTGATGGGGTACGAAATCCCTCACCAGCGATTTCCCCTCTTTTCTGGCTCCCCACTACTGTTCCCCTCTTGCGCCTTCGTCGTGCTCTCTTTCTCTCACTCTCACCGTATGGTAGTTTATCCCCGCCGTGAGGGATTTCGTGCCCCATCACTGCCGCGGCCACGTGCGCCCGCGGCGTGATCGATCGTCGTCATCGAACCGACTAATTACCAGTAATTGCGAAAGGAACATGAATACGTCGCGATGATTATTATTTGAACCACTATTAATATCGTATTGATTAGTATTTTAAGTACGATATTAGTCAGTCAGTTGATAATGGAAGTCAAAATGAGAAATGTTGGAATTTTGATTCATCCCGAAATACCTAAAGGCCAACATAAGGGCCATTCATACTTAAGGGCCATTCTTATTCAAGGGCCATTCGCAATTACAATATTGTGACTTGCCTAAATGGAAAGTGCGAGCTATAGAAAAAGCACGTAGAAGCTGGGTGGCTTAAAAAGGCCCAATGATTTTTGCAGAGCGAATGGCCAAAGCTCAGCATTTGGTTTTGTATTAATACAGTGACTTCGTCACGCTGGATTTTTATTAAGTATTGTACGTCGAAATAAAATAGAAAGACGTATAAAAATATCGATCTGATATGCCAAGCTTGAACGCCTGGAGAACGGATGGTCTTGTGGCCATTTTCGTAACGAGCCAACGACGCCAATGAACCATCGTCGGATTCGCCTCATTTAAGTTGCAAATGGCGCGTCGAGGGAAAAATCAATTTGTTTCCTCGGATCGGATCGGCGCGCCGGTTGGCATTAAAATACATCGTCGGTCCGTTTTTTCCACCCTGCCCTACTACCTTTTTTTGTTCATTATATCCCCGTTCGAGTAAACCGCAGCGCCGTGCAAATGTAACGTGTTCGCCTTCCAGGGAAGAAGATAAATGGACGCGGTTACTCAAATCAAACGGTAGTATCCGACCCGCCGCAGGTTACCGTCGCGCCGGCCGGCCGCCAGTGCGAACAGTGATTTATAATATTTAATGAATCCCGATGATCGCCGCTGCCCGTGAACCAACTTAACGTGCAAAGCAATTCGCAAACGAAACCGATCCGGTGTTAGGAGATTGAAAAAATTTACAAGAGCAATTTCATTTACGATCCTTTCGAGATTTAAAACTCGCAATTAGGAGCAAGAAATAAAATATCAGACTGCAGATTTAAAAAATGACATAAATGAAGCAAGACTGTTACAGGAATGATCCATGAAGACTGTCGACTCTTGAGAACTTCTAAAATTTGCAATTGGGATAGATAAAAAAAATGTGAGCCTCAAAAAGAATGTCCATTTAGGACAAAAATGACCACATCTGTCGCCTATACGACACGGCCCTGAGCAGGAGCATAAGTAGAGATGCGTCTTGGAAGTATGAGCCCTATTATGGCCCGCCGAGTCACTGTGACTCCTGCACGAGGTGGGGAGAGCTGTTAAAGTAGGGAGCAATGAGTTGGCCATGCCCAGGGCCGTCAGAATGCAGGATTTCTCCTCTCCCTACTACGTATGGCATTATTAGGCATGTCCCCAATGACCATGGGTAACGTAAGTAGGGGAAAAAAAGTAGAGGAGGACAGCACGGGAAGAGGAGAAGTCCTGGTCATGCCTAACTTATGGAGATTGAGTTATCGCACGTATACTGACCACGTGATATGAGTTAAGAGTCGTTTTGAGTATCTGTACATGGGATCTAGCCTTGCTTATCTGACAGAATAATTCTTATACAGTAATTTACAGAATACGGAAATGCTCATTGCTTCATTCTGTATATTCTTACAACAGCTCGTTCAGCAATTTGCAACGTGCCCTGAGACCGGCGAACGTGGACGAGCGTACAATCAAGTGGATGTATTTTCAGCGCGTAACATGCGGGCACGGAGCAGTCCTCTCTCAGGCTGCTGTGCACCGTTGCACGCCGGAATGTAGCTAAACAAACGATACGCTCCCCGGGATCACCCTAAGTGTTTGCGCAAGTAGTTCCCCGGTATTATGACGCAGTTGGCATGGTACGTCGTGTGTCAACCATCGCCGAAATTAGGCTACCGACCGGGCATTGTTGTTTCTGTTAATTAATAAACCGCCGCGAGGATTCGTTCCCAAGAATTTCAATGAATTTAGGTATCAGTCCTTCATTCTTATTTAAACAATTTAAACAAAAGCAACAGCTCAAGGTTATTGTCGTTAATCTTAGGTCACATGACCTGTGTTAGTATCAAATATGCTCCGACAAAGGACCATTTTTGTACCAATTGTCAAAAATGTCAGTCATCGATCATTAACAACTCTTAAGGTTGTTAGACAATGGTCCTTTAGGAGTCCCAACTTTAATTATTACACGAATCATCATTGCATTGCAACTAAACGTTTCAATAGTACCCCAGCAGGTTTAATGGCCGCGATGTGGGTAATAGGCGACGCACACCTGGAACGCACGCATAAATTCAGTGCGCAAGGTTACGGATGATGTACGACGCATCGAAGCCGAGATATTTCCTGATTGGCCGGATGGCCGGGAACGATCCGGCCGCAAAGAACAGACGCGGCACCACGATGGGATGAGAAACGACGCCGTCGTTGCCTGCACGCGCTCCGATCAACCCTACGAGAACCGCCAATCCCTAGGAATGATATCGTTCCGGGGTAAACGTCCCATCCGCAGGAAACGTCAGTACGTTTCGCCATTTTTTTCAATCCCCTCATCAATTTCTTCGGCAGATTTTTTTTTAAAGTAAAACGGCTCAGAAGGCAGTAGCTTGCACCCTAATTTTTTGCTTGATAATCGAACCCCTCCCCTTGCGATATCCATTCTTAACGAGAAGCCACCCCCGTAAGTTTGCTGATCGGTCCATAAAGCTCTGTCCCCCTTAGGCAAAACTTATATCATATCCCGGCCGATTAACTTGGTCCGCGAATCAAGCATCAAGCCGGGGGGTGGATCGTTGACCCCGTGACCCACAGCGGGGCCGCGTACGCCCGGCCGATCCTATTGATTCGACCCGTATTCCTGACGGCACCCATCAATTGCCTGTTTTTCATCGACTTTGAACAACGCACTGCGTAAATTCTTAACGGTCCACTGCTCCGCAGCTTCACTTGATAAAATTCATCGAGCCATCCAACTGGCTGACAATCGAGTTTTGAAAATTTTGCTAATTTTCAATCTCATTTTTACCATGAAATTAAAAAATCATTAAGAATTTTATTCTGATTGATTGAAAACGTGTCGAGTGGTGCATTTAATGTTTCACTCAACACGAAAGCCAATTATATAGTTTGCAACGTGTCTTAACGAACGGGTGTACCTGGAGCCGTGTTTTATTAGTGAACAGCTACATTTTAGAATAGGTTTCTCTCAGGGATTCAGTTCGGTCGACGGTTGTTGTATCCTAGCCGAATAACATCGTTCGTAGCGAGGGCGGAGTGGAACAAGTTGAGGGTAGTATAAAGCGAATGCGAGCGCAGGTATTGCTATTAAGGTCACGGTTCCGTTCGTGGTGTGCGCAAATAATCAATTCCTCGGGCAACGTCCTCGATAGTTTCGCAGTTCGATTTATGGCCCGTCGGTTAATATTCTTCTCATATCTTTAAACGTTCGCTTCAGAATCAAAGATCAGTTTTCTGTCACAGATGACACAGTGTCACAGATGACACAGTGTCACATATGACACAGTGTTACAAACGAAAATTGTTGCATATTTAAAAAAGCTGTACTGGAATATTAAAATTCAAATAAAAGTACGCAGGGTGAGATAACTTATACCTGACCGATAACACATAGAACGACTTAATGTTTCTCGCAAGTATGCACTATAATTCCATCATCGGCATGTTCGTGCCCGTTGGACCCTCTCGACGTTTTATGGATTCAGCTTCGTGCACTAGAAAGAGCCGTTGGTATCGCAATTTTCATCGCCTCGTAAAATCAACCGGGGACTGTTTTCACGATCGGTTTCAGAAGTAGATGACGCGAGCCGGCCGTTGGAAAACACGCCAAGTACGGCTAGCTGCATGCTCGCGTATTACCCTCGTTCTAGAAAACTGGGGAAAGGATGCGTGCACGTTAACGGTCCCTTCGTTTTATGGCAGGCAATTTGAAAAAATTTTACACCCATCGAATCGCGCAAAACGAGGAATCGATAAAGCCTCCGAGACGAAAACTCATTGCGTTGTATCGAAAGCACGAATTAATTAATTTTGAAGAATCCTAGACAATATCGAACTGTATTTCCAATTTCTTTTTTTATTAATCGACGAATAATTGCCATAATAAAAACCTAATCTCAATGATAAAAATGCGACGATTAAAAATTACGACACGATCGAATTCGATGATGAAAACGTCGAGAACAAATAGACGTAGGGAACGGTTCTGACGCAGTGGGAACGGTGATAAATAACGAGTATGAAAATGCGGGCATCACTCTAATGGCCCCGCGCGTCGCTTCTGGTAAAAATGACGCGAAACGGATCGGTCGATTCTGCTCCGACTGGCTGGCCAGGATTATTTTATGAAAAAAACCCCACAGGACGTTAACGAATAACCATAGCTCACGCTCCCCCGAATAGGAATCCGGCGTCCGCTAAAACGAGTTATCAATTAAAATGCTAGCCTCGCTCGGTTATTTATTACCGCACGCAACGATCCAGAATTATTTACCCTGTCTGCTTTCCCCGTTCGTGCCCGTCACGCAGATTTATCCCCGGCCACGTACCTAAGCTAGCTAGGCGCGCAACGATACACATTCACGGTTCATTTTTGCCGCGCCGCCGACGCGGAGATGCTCGCGCATACCAAACGCAACGCGCCGCGGTTTCAATTTATCTCGCCTTACGTAATTCCGCGTGGAACACCGTAAACTGTTAACCCACTACGTGTGGACATCGTCGTATGATCGCTTCTGTCAAAGCACGACGGTGGATTCGATGTTTTTTGAGGGGTAGAAATCTTTTGAGGTCACTGTGCAAGCAGTTTAGAGGTCAAAAACCAACTTGCCACCATTCGTCGCTATAGCAAATTATTGTATTATCTTATGAGACCAAGAAAACAAGAATTTAGGTCAGATTAAGTTAGGTCATTCTAGACTAAATTAGGTCAGGTCGTTATAGGAAGTATCGTTGAGGTGGACAATGTCCAGACTAGCGCAATTGATTAGGTGGTCGAGTGTGCTGTCTGTTATAGAGGCTACAGTCCTTGATAAGATCGAGAAAAACAAGAATTTAGGTTAGATTAGGTCAGGATTGAGGTTCGTCCTAAACCTGACCTAACCTAATGACGCAGGGACAGAAGTCCCATAATTAGTGACTCTTCTAGTTGCGAGAACACTTTTCCTAGGAACATTTTTCTGCTGCTATCCAACGCAGGATTACTAATCCTCTATTAGCGAACCAGGAAGCAACGTTGTAAGAAAAGGTATGCGCAACATCCGCACGTGATCGCTCGATATTCGTGGCGCTGGATAATAAGCACTAGCGACGGTATAAATTGCAGGCGTAATCAGTTAAACAATTCATTAATCTTCAGAGCTCGCGTTTCCGTTAGATAAGTATCCTCAAAACGTGCAAGTGTGACCCTAATGATCGTTTTAACAGGTTGAATAATTTCAAACCAGTCTGCGAAACTGCTTACAGCCCGGTTAATCTTGTGGATTAATTCGTTCGAGACAGTAGGGCTGATCTGTGAACGAGATCAACGTTCGGTTTTCTGGGAAACGATCGTGGCGGTGGGTGCCGCGTGAAAAATTCTCTCGGTGAAACGCGAGCGGAAAAATATAGGGGCATGCCGGGCGCCGACCTATTGGAATGCGATATATAAATGTAAATGAGCGACGCTAGTGGTATGTGCAATTAAGAAGTTATGAAATTCTTCCCTGTCGGAACATCCTTCTTTCCGCCCGCCGCTATCTTCCGTCGCCCAATACGTCTTGTTTCTACCATAAAGCTTAAGGGACGACGTCTACCGCAGACGTAAGAGGAGGGATCGAACGTATTTTCGCGCACCAGATAAAATACAGAAAAAGCAATAAAGTTTCTGGGTTTCAGATAAAAAAAAAAATCGAACCATTCATCATCTTTCCCTCAAAAATTGATT